>NW_006767435.1:1696414-1698510 GCF_000264995.1 Punctularia strigosozonata HHB-11173 SS5
AGTATGTTTCAGGCGTTTGGACGCAAGATCCAGAGCTTCGGATTCGGCAGCGTCACTGCGGAGGCGGCGGTGCCTCCATCTGCTCAGAGCAGAAAACGGGATAGGGGGACGGGAACTTCCGCGGAGCCGCCTGTGGCAGGCCTTGCGGCGCTGCTCCCGAGTCTGAACATCGGGAACTGGGCTGGCGGTGGGGTTGATGTCGATATCCCGGATTCCCCGTCGCATCCGAGACGTATCGGCAGCCCGGCCGACGATAGCAACATGCACCGCACTTGGATGCGGGAGACACAACGGCGGGATGCGGACATCTGAGACAAGGACGACCCCCTGTGTACGTAGCTGTGACTCGCGGACACATTCCGACATGTAAATCGTCGTTCTGCCAGTGATGCATTCCAGTACCATCCATGCGAGGGTAAAAGCTTGCGTCCTTGGCCAGCTATCCCGCAATCCATTCCCGAGCCTGGTACGAGCACCCGATGCTTGTAGACGTCTGTATCAGACACAGGACATGGGCATAGTCAATGGATGCACGGAGTACTTTGTGGATGACGCCCGACCTTTACGGTCCGGTTCCTAGTCGATCCACCACTCCATCCCCGTCTCTGCATATATTATGCATCCTCGCACTGGTTCCTTGTCTCTTACTGTGTGCTATGGGGCCCATACACGTCTCCTAGCAGACAGGGCTGCTGCCAGCACTTTTCGTAAAGATATGGATGTGATACCCCTATGTCTGTGTCCCTCCTACATCTGTGAAATGTGGAATGCCACATTCGGATATCCACTTGAGATTCCAACCTGCCTGTCATGTACGGACGTCATTGGTTCGTGTTCACCTTGTGAGCCGCAACTCGTCTTAAAGTGCGCCCGTGTCGCTTCGCTTTTGCGCATCTTGCCCACTTTACGCCCCTATGGCTCCCCCGCCCCTGCCCGTAACGAGTGCCGAGTCTCCCTCGTCTCCGCGCAAACTCGCTGCTACCATGTCGCTGCCTACCTTGCGAGTCGCTCCTCAGAACAGTCAGGGAGCTACTACGTCTCCTCGCGGTCTCGACGGTTCTGGGCTGCTGTGCAACCCGTCCCCGAACCTGGGGCGCATGATACGAACATCGACGTCCACGCTTCCCAGGTCTCTGAATCACAGACGTCGCATGAAGCTGCGGCGCAACTCAATGCGGATGACGATCCAGGGGACGCACAGGACGCGGATGAGGTACGCGTACCACAAGCATCCTCTCGCCGACGAATGCTTAGACAGACTTCGCAATCGTGCGATGCTGCATTCCCCGAACGGTACCACCCGAAAGTCCCCAGGGAATGGCGACTCTGCCGATTCTGCGAGGCCGCTATCGAGGATCCGGGTCATCTCCTGCAATGTGATGCATCCCCGGAACTCTGCAATCTACGAACCTCGTTCCTCGCCACAGTATGCACGTGTCGCCCATCCCTGACCGCCCTGCTTCGTGAGCCTGGCGACTTCCTCATGTGGGCGACCGCTGACCAGGCGTGCGTGGACTACGTCGGTCAATTCCTGTGCAATGCTTTGCGTATATTCGATGCCGCTCCACCCTTTTACCCTGCGCATATCACGCACTCAGTCCCGCCTCCCCCTACCGTGGGGACCTTACACGGCGACTTCGGGCTTCGGGAAGGCGAGGGGTCGAGTGACGATGAGGTTGACTCCATTGCCAAAGCGGAGGAATAACTATTATACTTTGCTACACTTTTCTTTTCACTCTGCTTCGGCGGACTCGCTGTGTTCACTACCGTATATGGCCACTACGGACGATTTCATGATTCGCCCGTCGCCTCGTTCGTCGCCGGTGTACAACTCTTGCTACACCGACTATCGTGAAAACACTCAGAGTGGGACAACTACGCGGTACTTCCGGCCTATACACATATTTAGACAGTGCATTAGAAACGCCTTACCCTGCCCATTGCGCTTGACTGCCGTGGTAGGTCCGTGTTTCCTTCGACGATGCTTTTCCCCCCACCCCGCTTTTTTCCCAAGCGGTTTTGCGGGGTGGACGGGGTTTTTAACGCACTGACGAGGAGCCGGACTTCCACCAGTAAGCTGAAGACGGCTTGCCTAG
>NW_006767435.1:1698530-1911933 GCF_000264995.1 Punctularia strigosozonata HHB-11173 SS5
GCGTATATTCGATGCCGCTCCACCCTTTTACCCTGCGCATATCACGCACTCAGTCCCGCCTCCCCCTACCGTGGGGACCTTACACGGCGACTTCGGGCTTCGGGAAGGCGAGGGGTCGAGTGACGATGAGGTTGACTCCATTGCCAAAGCGGAGGAATAACTATTATACTTTGCTACACTTTTCTTTTCACTCTGCTTCGGCGGACTCGCTGTGTTCACTACCGTATATGGCCACTACGGACGATTTCATGATTCGCCCGTCGCCTCGTTCGTCGCCGGTGTACAACTCTTGCTACACCGACTATCGTGAAAACACTCAGAGTGGGACAACTACGCGGTACTTCCGGCCTATACACATATTTAGACAGTGCATTAGAAACGCCTTACCCTGCCCATTGCGCTTGACTGCCGTGGTAGGTCCGTGTTTCCTTCGACGATGCTTTTCCCCCCACCCCGCTTTTTTCCCAAGCGGTTTTGCGGGGTGGACGGGGTTTTTAACGCACTGACGAGGAGCCGGACTTCCACCAGTAAGCTGAAGACGGCTTGCCTAGCATACATTACATAGCACTGTATGTACACATGTACCTAGGATTTTTTGGTGCCGGTGGTGAGACGGTGCGGTCGGCCTAATCAGCTCACGAAAACCGTCGAGCTGCTTGGCACGCTGTCGACTGCACGAGTGGCGTACGTGCAGCGCAGCAACCGGCTGTTCCGCTACCGGGACCTCGTCGGCAATCTACCTACCTACCTACCTACCACCACCACCACTGAGTACCGAGTACCGAATCATCGTATCAGCACAGAGCCTGTTCTCGTTGCAACGCATCCTATCTCGGCGTCTCCTCGCAACTATGTTCCGGGCACGACTGGCACCCAGGAATCTGTATACAAGAGTGTCTCGGGGTTATGCTACTGCATCGTCCCCTCATGCGCTAGTCTTCCTAGAACATCGGGCAGGCACGCTTGATTCGGGTTCTCTGTCTGCGCTCACCGCCGCAAAGCAACTTGGCGGAGAAGTGACCGGGCTCATCGTCGGATCTCCGGAAGACGTCAAAGGTGCTGTAGATTCGGCGAAGAAGTGAGAGCGCTAATCTATCCGGCACCTCTACGCTGAAACTGATCCCAGAGATGCAGACTGGACGGAATCACATCCATTCTGCATGCGGGCTCCCCACAATACTCGACCCCTCTCCCGGAGGTGGTCACTCCCCTCCTCCTACAGTTGCTATCGTCATCCCCCTTCACGCATGTAGTATCTGCCCACTCGTCTTCCGCGAAATCGATACTCCCCCGCGTAGCGGCCAAGCTCGACATCCCGGCCGTCTCCGACATCACCTCGCTCGAGCACGACGCCTCGTCTAATAGCACGACCTTTACGCGGCCCATCTACGCAGGAAACGCGGTCGCGACCGTCAAGGCGCCGTCCTCCATCCCGATCAAGTTTTTCACCGTCCGCTCGACCGCCTTCGCCGCCGCGAAGGAGGGCGGCTCGGAGGCGGAGGTCAAGCCCCTCGACGCCGTCGAGGTATCCGACCCTCCGATCCAGCACGTCAGCACCTCGCTCACCAAATCCGACCGGCCAGAGCTGGGTGCCGCGTCCCGCGTCGTATCCGGCGGACGTGCGCTCAAGAACGCGGAGACGTTCGAGTCGACGCTGTACCCCCTTGCGGATCTCTTGGGCGCTGCTGTCGGCGCATCGCGTGCGGCTGTTGACGCGGGTTATGCGGACAACTCGCTTCAAGTTGGACAAACCGGAAAAGTCGTCGCACCGGAGCTGTACATGGCCTTCGGTATATCCGGTGCAATCCAACATCTCGCCGGCATGAAGGATTCCAAGATGATCGTTGCGGTGAACAAGGTAAAGGAGCTTCACAATCACTAAAGATGCCGCCTCCTCACTGCGCCGTGTACAGGACCCGGATGCTCCCATATTCCAGGTGGCCGACGTCGGGCTCGTTGCCGACCTTTTCGAGGTTGTACCCCAGCTCGTCGAGAAGCTCAAGGAGTAGTAGCCATAAATATTGACAACTCATCATCTATATCATGTGACGGAACAAGCACAACCAGCTTTCCTCTGTTTGGCAAATCAGTCCATGAGTGGACGCCTCTGATGCGGGGACTGGCAGAATTTTCATGGATACAGCATGACACAATATCATAAGAACCCCTGAGTCATACAATGAGCACTCCCGCACGCCCCCCCCCCCCCCTCCCATTCTACGACAAGTCTGAACTTCTCATGCTGATACGGTCCACACGCGGACCTGGTCGTCGGTGAAGCCACCGAAGAGAGTCTGGCCGTCCGCGGACCAGGCGATCGAGACGCATTCAGGCTTGCGAACGTTTTTGCTCGAGGTGTCGATCTCGGGCGTTAGTTCATCGACAATGGACCTGGTGAGAGTTGGGTTTGATAAACACGGCGGCGTGCGATAGCGAACTGCAGCGACTCACTTGCTCTCAAGGTCGAAAATCTTGACGCAGGCCGCAGTGGCCGCGCAGAGCCAATAGCGGTTAGGCGAGAAGACAAGGGCATTGACGACGTCGCCAGCTTCGAGCGAGTACAAGTGCTTGCCCTCATTCAGATCCCAGAGCATGGTGATACCGTCCTTGCCTCCTGACGCCGCCAGCGAGCCGTCAGGGGAGACGGAGATCGTGTTGATATATCCGGTGTGGCCGTAGTGGTTGGTTTTGAGCTTGAACTTCTGCAGTTCCCAAACCTTGACGACCTTGTCCCAGCCACAAGAGACAATGACGGGGTTCATTACGTTCGGACTGAAGCGAACGCAGGACACCCTTCACAGGCCAGGCTACTCAGTATCGCGTACTTCATAGTAGCTGCAGAGCTCATACCACTCGGTGTGACCATCCTCCTTGATGTCGTACTTGCACTCGCCGAGCGTGTTCCAGAGCTTGATTGTCTTGTCGCGCGAGCCGGAGACGATTTGCCTGTTGTCCGCGCTGAACGAAACGGAAAGTACATCGGAGGTGTGGCCGACGAATCGGCGGGTGGTAGCGCCGGTGTTGAGGTCCCACAGGCGAAGCGTGTGGTCCCATGACGAGGACAGTGCGAACTGGCCATCGGAGGAAATGACGACGTCGGAAACGAAGTGGTTGTGGCCCTTCAATATGCGCTTCGGGTAACCGTAGGAGTCCTCATCGCGTGTGAGTTGCCAAACGATGATGGTCTTGTCTACCGACAGCACGAATGAGATATTGTGGTAATGCGAAAGCGGACTGATGAGGACTCACCGCGAGAGGCCGTCAAGATCATGTCCGGGTTCTCCGAAGAGGTCGCGATGGCGGTAACCCATCCTTTGTGGCCCGACAGGGACCCGAGGAAACGCAAGCTCTCAGACATGATGTTGGACGTTTGCCGCCGACAAGACTTGAGTGATTTTGGAGATGGAGGGGAGGGTTGCAGAGAGACCCGGGCGTGAGAACTACACAGCTGTTACCCACGCTCCATGCGTATAAGAATGTCGCGCCCAAACGTCTTCTCCTCACGACGCGGTCACGCAGCTGGTGAGTGCCTTCGCTTCGTTCTTTACACCCCCCTCGTTTCTTTGAATGATGTATCAGAAATATTTGCTACTTCAGAGGGTTCGCCCTATGAGACCATCAATTATCACCAAGATCTCTGACACCTTGTACATCCTTGCTTGTTGCTGCTTTTGCTAACGCGTGTTCCATGCAGACGCGATCGTGTCGCAGCATATTGCACCGCTTGTTCCTCTGGATGTTGCCTTTTTACATTGGTGGGTCTGTGTTTCCCCGGCATTAGTTCTCTTCCTTCTCTCGCAAGAGATGACTTTCATTCTCTTCCCCGTCCTATACGACCATGCCGAGGAATAGAGCAGTCCGTTCGCAACGGACTAGCGCTTTACGGAGCGCACAGTGTACTTGCCAGTGCCATTTCGTCTGATGCTCTCGCCTTCATAACTGTCACGTCACCTCAATCCATATTCTAACTCGCTTTTTAGTAGACATGTTGACGTGACTAGTCGTATCTGCTGCAAGAGGTGAGATGGTACTTCCATATCATTTAGCACAGTGCCCTCGTCGTGTTTCATGATGAATTTTCCGTTCTATTCGCAGTTTCCACTCTAGCGCCCTCCTCGGAGTACTCCCTCAATGCGGAACGTCTATATTCCCCCGCGCCGCGTTGAACCCATCTAACGTTGGCGCGTGTGGGCCGCCTCCGGGTGCGCTGGGCGGGAAGCGAGGGTTGGCGTGATGCGGGTTATAATAGACCTTCCTTTGGATGTCTGATCTTTCAACACACGAGTTTTATGTTGTCTCGTTAATTGCTATGATCATCCGCTGACGCACCTCGATGTTCCTCCAGGTTCTTGACCCATCGCTGCTGAACGGTCCGCGTGGAGTTCCCAAGGGACTCAGCAGAGCGCATGACTGGCTGAAAAGCGACGGGTTGTGAGCGCTGATGATTCACCAGTCGGATCCTTTCTGAATCATTCCCAGCACGTACTATTCACTATTATCGTGTACCATACCTCTGTCAATGCCTATCCTCACCGTGATTATTGCACATTGATCTCCCGCGAACATCGTCTGTGCAAGACCAGAGAATATCTGCGCAACGCTGTTGGAAGTACGCCGGTGTGTTAACCATGGGTCAATGACTCGATGGAGATGCTTTGCCGTAGGAAATCGTCAGCATGACCTTCAAGTGGGACCGGTCTGGAATACACCGTTATATTCGACGAAATCCTTGGTTCGCTAAGTATTCCCGGGATGCTCTGCGTAGTATCCTCGCTTCTGTTCGTGACCATCTCAAATCAGGCTAGATAGCATTCTTTCAGAAATGATTGTTCATAATGACCAAGAAACTGACAGATCGATAACCTAGTAATTTATAATTCACGACTGTTCCCAGTAGAACGGCTGTTCTCCGCCCGCGGGACGATGAAGTCGCATCGCGGATACGCTGTATACGGCTCGCCGCACCAAGCTAACCGCGAGAACCGACAACGAAGCGCACCTGTCATGTGATTGGGCGGCGGCGTAGGGCCCAAAGACCGTTCAGCTAGTTCAAGTTATCGGTTCCGTGACTCTGCTCATCATTTGCTCGTCAATATCTGGTCCGATTGGTGATGAGCACAGGCGAATCAACTCGCAGAACCCCCGTCATTAGTTTGTTTGAAACTGAGATATTCTGAATCTCGCTGACGCGTCAGATACGGACGCCAGTTGACACCGACCCTGGTATCGATGACGCTCTCGCGATGTAGGAGCTACCAACACAAGCAGATTACTGTTCTTGACATACGGATTGTGTCACGAAAATAGACTACTTGCCCTAGCATCTCCTGAACTCGAGATTCTGGCCATCATCGTGTCTTTCGGTGCGCGCGATGCTTGCAGACCTAAATCATTGACTCATCATCTACAATTAGGCAACACGGATGTTGATTCGTCGTAGTATGTCGTTTATTTGCGACTAGTCAAGACTTGGATAACCCGTTGCTATCGCAGTCTCAATATCTTCAAGATTTACCAAGCCCTCGAGCGCCATCTGGAGTCATTTCCCGAGGAGCGCGAACGTTATCCCAACTTCGACCCGAATAGGAAGCCTGTCTTGGCACGGGGTACAGATTTGCCCCTGGAAGGCGCTCTGCACAGCGCTCAATATTTCCATGGAAGGTTGGTCGTTTTCCGTGCGATACTATTTCGGCGCTCATCCACGCCCTCTCAGGGATGGCCTCGGAAACATCCAAGGACGGCATCCTGAACTGAACGTTGTGGCACCAGATGCTTCAGGTGTGCACCCATATCTCAACTTGTCCGCGAAACCCGGTTCGGAGGTGGTCCTCGACATCTTGCAAGCTCGGTCCAGCAGGAGTGTCTCTTACGTGGCCCTTGGCCCCCTCACAAACCTTGCGCTAGCACTGCGCACCAACGCCACAATCGTGAGGGAACGCATAGGACGGGTCATTACCATGGGCGGTGCCTTGGACGTTCCCGGAAATACCTCCCCAGTCGCAGAGTGTGCGCTCATTTGCTATTATATACTACCTCACACGTCACTGATTCAGCGCTTCTTCGAACAGTCAATTTTTTCGCTGATCCATTCGCGGTGAAAGAATTGCTGATGCCGGCCGACAACGCCAAGGGCTTCCCCTTAGAGCGTTTTGTTCTTCTCCCGCTCGACATCACCACGCCGCACGAGATGCGCTTTGCGGACTATATCGAGAAGGTCGACCCCGCGTTCCGGAACACAGGGACCCCTTCTATCCCTGGGGGCAAGCCTCCCTTGACGCACTTCACCAGCAGCTGGCTTGAACGTGCCCGAGAGGTGATGCTCGAGTTTGGCAAGGATGCCATTGAGTTGCACGACCCCGTGGCGGTGTGGTGCGCGATCGAGAATCCTCCTGTCGAAAACGAAACCGTCGGCGGTATTCCGCAATTGCAAGAAGGTTGGAGGGCGACTGAACGCAAGTTCGAGGTCGAGAGGTAAGCTCATGTGTTGAACCTACACGCCATGAGTAGGCCGCTGAGGGAGTTCATAGATTCGGCGAAATAACGCGTGGTATGCTTGTGGTCGACCGTCGGGAAGATGCTGGAGCGTACGCCCCTGGC
Source organism: Punctularia strigosozonata HHB-11173 SS5 (assembly GCF_000264995.1). NCBI lineage: Eukaryota > Fungi > Basidiomycota > Agaricomycetes > Corticiales > Punctulariaceae > Punctularia > Punctularia strigosozonata. The sequence continues at coordinate 1,705,128 of NW_006767435.1, forward strand.
GTCAACCGAGCCCAAGCTCAGGCCGAGCTCGAACACTCACAGACGATCAACCCTGACAATTTCGAGTCATTGGCAGTGCCTGCAGAGGTTGAGGTAGAAGCCGACTCTGCCAAACAAGACCACGGACGGGGCGTAGCATGCGTTGTGCAAACACCTGGATTCGACACAGCCGCGAATTTGCTATTTCAGCGCGTGTGGGGTATCAGACGCGAGTAGAAGAAAACAAATATTGGTTGTGAAGCATCCTTCGGGTATTCGGCGCCTTATGGATGAATCGCAGGCAAGGAAAGACGTCAGACTAAAGATAGGAACGGGTCTTGGATGATAGCCAAAATATGTTCGTGTTGTATGTCATGTACAGTCGTGATCGGAAGATATTCGTAGCCTTAGTCGCTATCGGTGCTGTTGTTGACCCACCATTGGGTAGAAAGCTGAGGGCTTTGCCAGGACCTTATGAACACGTTATCAGCTCAATGAAGTAGAGAGAATCGTGGGGCGGTGCTCACATGTTTAATCCGACGACGATCTCGCCGATAACACCCTCCTGGAGCGTCTCGCCGATGTACGTTATTTCCATGTCGGCGTTATAGTCCTCTGCTGACTGGTAAGGGTACCACTGGTCGTCCGCGTTCTTCGTCGCGTTCTCCCACGAAATCGAGTTCGAGCTGTACGGCGACAGCGCTGCGACCTCCGCGTAGAAATCCATGTCGAAGAAGAACTGGCCAGTGTGCACGGCGCTGCCATTCGCGAAGAACGATCCGTTGTCGGCGAGATAACCCTCGGGATAAACCTTCGCAGAGACGCGCGTTACCATACCATACAGCCTATGACAGTGCCCCTGCTATCTGCAGTAAGAAACTTACCTTGATATGGAAGTGGGGCGCGCGGCCACTATACCATCCCGGAACTGTGATCACGGATCACTCGTGAGAACGGGCTACGGAAGCAACCCGCGGGACAGGGTGACCTACCGATGCTGTACATCGTCAAGTGGCCGTTCGGGTCCGTGTAGAACGCGCCGCGCAAGAAGTTCTCCTCGTCGCTAATGAAATCGTATCAGCGGGGAACGCGTCCATCGGAGCCGGCGGCACTCACTCAACATCCGTATCCAACATGGAACCGGCAGAGGTGGAATCGGCTCCGGATGTGTAGTCATACGAGGCTGATGTGGTGGTCGAAGCATTGCCGCCGGTAGCGGTTGGCATCATGGACATGCTGCCGGTGATAGACATGGACGAGTTGTCGCCGCCAGGGCCCGAGCCTCCTGCTCCTGAGAACCCTCCGCCGCCTGAGAGCGCAGATCCGGTCTCTGCGATGTATCCGGAGCTAAGCTCAAACGTCAGTATCCATGCAGTACCAGATTAGAGACAAGGGTGTCTTACTAATAGCCGGTTGCGTTGGCGTGCCAGGCGTCAATCCAAGCAATGACCGGTTCGCAGGTCTCGTAGTCCACGAAGTCGGCCTCAACTTGGAGAGGCACTCCGCCCTGGCCCTGCGTGATGTTCTGACGGACTAGCTCGCCGAGGATATGATACGGGCCCTGCGGAACTTTGGGATCGGTATCACGAATCATGAGACTACAATTGGTCACTGTACCTGTGTCACCTCGGGCGTGAGCTGGCAAGACGCGTTGTTGCCAACCAGGCCGTCATCGCGCGGAAGGATGGCGCGCTTGCCGAGCGCTCCGGCAGCACGACGGCGCTCCGCATGACGCTTTGCGCGACGGGCGGCGATTTGGGAGCCGCATCGCGTGTGGAGTTCGCGCGTGCTAACCGCAAAGTTTCGGCGGTATTCAACGAGCTCTTCAGCCGTCATGTCGTGGTCGTCATGGGCGGAAACGGCCCGAAAAGCGGCTGCGCTCACGAGGACGGAAGCAAGGGTGGTGAAAAATCTCATGTCGAGTAGAGGAGTGAAGATTGGAGTTCCGTAGGGCTGATTTTTGCTGAGACTCGTATAGCCATTTTATATTGGAGAGCGGTCAGGGTCATGAAGGGCATCTCTTGGCGTAGAGGCCGCCGGTTGACATGGGCAGCGAGTTTTCTGACGTCGTGGACGGTAGCCTGCCCAGCATCGGATGGATGGACTTTCATTAGTTCCGGTGTCTCTTGCGCCTTCGCAGAATGCAGGCCGTGCGATTGGCTAACGCTCAAGAAGAAGAGACGTTGCACGGCGGCCATGAAACCGGGGAGGCCGGGGCACCGTACTGCGGCGGGCCAATGCTGAAGCACGTGTTGCCGTCAATGTCCAGCTTTGACAATGACGGTTTTTCGTGCGGTACCGGTACAGCCACTCACCGCGATCGGAGAAGCAACATAGGCAGCCGACAGCAATGCAACAATGTGAGACATATGCAAAGATTGGCGCGCGTATCGACGTCGAAGTGACCAGCTTTATAATTAGGAACAACGCGAGCTCTGTTTGTGGTGCGTTGTTCGGGATGATCCCAAGAGGTGGTGACTGGTATCCGTCCTGTACCATAAGGTCGACCATCACAATGGAGCCTTGCCATGGAGAAGAACTCCTGCGGAAACAACTCGCTCCATGATGGGAGGTCATGCTCTGGGAACGACGACCTGGTGAAAACGGTAGCGCTTATTCCATGGGCACGATTTCCGAGGTTCCCTCGAGATATCAACCGATCGTTGGTATCTTTTCGGCACCATGCCTGGTATTGACAGCGACTTTCGAAAGACAGCCAGCTAGATCGTATGCGGTATGTAGCATGGTCCGGCAAGATAGAGCACGGCGGTGGTTGAAGACAAGGTGTGTGATGGTGAATTTGACGGGATCTGCGCAACACGTGCCAACATTCCGGCGACGGAGTGCCTCGGAGTGCTTACTCAACGACAATTTGAGCATTATCAAAATCGGGCGAGGCTGCTCTCCCTCTATCCACACCGCCCAGCATGACTCGGGGCCGCAAGAAGGACCTCACCATCCCCGTCTCGCGCTCCCTCGTCACCCAGCGCGCCTACCGCGCACGCAAGGCCGCCTACATCGCCGACCTCGAGGACCGCGTCCGCAAGGTCGACGCCGAGAACATCCGCCTGAGGCAGGAGCTCGATGCCGTCCGGCAGCAGGCCCTTGCAACGGGGGGCTCGGGCCTCTCGTTTTCCCCTCAAACGGTGAGCCCCATCCGTTTGTGCCCTCGCGAGGTGCAACAGTCGACGGCCGGGCTCTGATCGTGTGCATATTTGTGCCTCGCCGCAGGTCGAGGCTACCAACGACCTGATGCACCACCTCGCTGCTACATCCCAGGCGCTCGCCCGCTTCCAACAGACGGCGTTCATCAACAGCCATACCCCCGCCTCCTTCCAGGACCTGTACGAGCATCCCCGCCCTTCGCCGCCGCATCCGACCACAGCGGATCATCCCGATCTGGGCTCCGTCGCTGGCCCTTCTCATCCGCGCAAATCGCCCAACGACCATCGCCTCAATCCCGACGCTGCGTTCGCGCCACACCACCTCGACGGCCTCTCCCACTCGCATCCCGCATCGCCGTTCTTTAACGGTAGAGACGGCCTGCCCGTACCGGGCCCGTCCACGCTCGCCGTTCCCCTCGCGGCGACAATGTCTTCGCCCCTCCCGGACACACGTGCACGCCCGGGCCCTCTTCGACCGTGGGAAGACGACGGAGGCACTCACTGGCACCACCTTCACCCCGATAGTGACCGGCTATACCGGTCGCACCCCGACGAATACCCTTCACGCCTCGCTCCCCAGCGTCGTCGCTCGCGACATGTGGATTCTCGCGGCGTTAGCCCGATGTCCGATTTCGTCGGACGGGACCTGGACGACGACGAGCACGACCAGCTCGAAGACGGCGAGGGCTCGGACGACGATGAGGACAGGGCTTTCATCGAAAGTCGCATGGCCGCAGCTGCCGGCAAGATCCGTTACGATGCCTCATCGCGGATGGACTCAGAACCTAGCGAACGGGCCGAGCGCACGGTCAGCAAAGATGGGCCCTCGAAGCTTCCGACGTCCAATTCGGGCACGCTCAACTCCTCCGCAACCGCGCGGGTCGCCTTAATGCCTCAGGATGGGTCATCGAGCGGCAGATCTATTCTGTCTTGACGTATGCCGCTTTCATACCCTTTCACGTACACGACCCCGGGACGAACCTCTTTCGACATTCCTTTCGGCTTCTTGCATAATATCTATTTGGACTCGTGTATTCGCCTATGGCCGCCGCCTCGTTGCATCCATACGCTCGCTACGCCCACCCTGCTACCACCACCGCTCGTTTTCCCCTCCCATATACGACGCAGCCGTGCTTCCACTACTGTATGCGTGATCTGTCCTACTGTTGTATTTATTTATGGTCGTGTTTTCCTATACATTTTCACACCACTTTTCCGTCATCGAGATGCACATCTACCTCAATATTCCACGGACGTGCATACATGTATGGCCATATACGACTTCATCTTTATTTTGTGTTAGTTCCTGTTTGGCTACTAATTCATGATATCGTATGTTGTAATACTGGTACACCAGGATGTAAGGGCATTTGTGCGATATGTCACGGAGGTGGGGTATGATACCACGGATAATATATGGCCTTCGCAAAGAGCCGTAGACGATGCAACAGAGTTAGAACCCGGATGGAAGCTCTAAGGGGCAAAAGACACCCCTGAGTGTTGCGCTGACTTTAATAGGGCCGTGGTGCAGCGATATCTTCATACTGGCGTGCAGCTGGATGTCAAGAGCTGTGGTGGGAGAAAATAAGCAGAGGCAATGGCGCAGGTATGTGGGCACTAACCTGGTCGAGTAACATTCGCGGATCCTTGACAAGCGTCGTGCCACTTTGTCCCTGTAATACGGTACATATTGGTGGAACCGTGGCTCGAGGCGGTAATGATGGCTCACAAGTTGGATCGTCGCCGTTCTTCTTCGCTACGTACGTGAAGTTCATGGGCACCTGCAGATCTGCATGCCCATGCGGCTTGATCTTCACGCTTGCCATCTTCGCTGTACCGACCTTTGCCTTCGTCTCCAGGTCGGTCATGGTGAGGTTAGCGCCTTTCATGATCTTAGTCGGGATGTAATTCTTGTGAACGTCGATGTGGAGGTTGACGTCGGCGAGGAACGAGAAAGAGGCTCGGCTCGACGAAGAGGGCGCGGAGAAACGGGGAGAAGGGACGACGGCATCGGTTATGAGAGTGATCGGCGGTGGATTGAAGCTGAGGGCAGGCTTCCGGGGTATGAGGAAGACACCAAGGCACACTATCAACGCACTGGAATATGAAGACTATCAGAACCGTGGAGAGATTGCATGGATATGATCGTACAGGAAAAGTATCGAAACAAAGCCCAAAAACTTCGGATTCAAGCACCAATCCGGAATGTCGCAACTTCTTCGTGGTTTGTCGTCGAACGCGGTCTGTTCAACCTGCGCCGGTAGTGCAGGGGTCGAGGTTTCCAATGCGCCCAGCTTCTCAGGAGACCCATCAGCAGACACCAGGTAAGCAGGAGGAAGAGCTGTCCAACTCGGACGATGGCTCTGTTCCGTTCCTAGACCTGGCACGTTGCTGGGGAAGGAGGACATCACCGTTTGCTAAGCACGCCCAGATCGCGATCGTTAAATATGGCGAAGACGTCGCGAGATGTCGAAAGCTATAAAGTAGCGCGCGCTCGCAGCGCATCCATGGACCGCTTTGCGCTCGAAAACTCGCCGGACCAGTCGTATTGGATGATTGACAGATTCGCAACGTCAAAAGCCATCGCGTGAGAGTACGATGGCGACCCTCGAGCTTGGCGTCGTAAAATCCGTGTGTTGACCACCAGGACGTAGCCCAAACGTAGCCGCACAATGTATGCCGGTAATCATTGACAAAAATTGCGTGCAGCAGCCAATTTAACAAGGGCGAGGCTCACAAACGCAGGTCGGAAGCATGCAAGGCGGCAGGGAACTGCAGTAAAGCGCTTAAATTACGGCCCGGCGCTCATGCATTGACGAAGCTGCGCCTTCGCCGCCAGTGACATGGCGCTGATCCAGTGGCTGTGAAGGTCGGCATTCAAGAGACACCTGGACACCTGCGACTCAACATTCCCTCGCGATGCAACAAGAGTAGGCATCGAGTCATTGAGTACAACATTCAACAAACACAGCCTACATAATGCACGTCTGTCGACTCCCCGCGTGGTTGTCGCCGCTCGATTCTACATAACCTCTCAGAGCATCCGGCAGAAAACTCTTACTGCTTTTCGTGACAAGGATGTATGCTGACAGCATCAGCGCCTTCTTCGGGATTACATAGCACAACTCACGAGTGCAACGGCGTCATCGAAATTCGACAGCAGTAGGACACCATCCATTGTGTGGCCCTTTTGCCCTCTCCACCCCTACACCGGTCAAGCGACTCCCGGACGGATAGCGCAGCGTTGGAATATCCATGGATCGCGCGGAACACCCTATTGAAAATCCAGCCCTGCAGGCGCAGATAGACCCGTTGGACCAGGTACGTAGCCAGCAGTTCTACGGCGTCGGATTCAAAGTCTAAATGAGGTCTGACAACACGGTTTCCAGCATCTCAACGCTTCGGATGGTATAGACAAGGATTATCGCTCATCCTTGCGCAAGCTCAGCCGTCTTTGCGGAGAAAGTGGCCTGCTGCCAACCGCATATCGATTATCGGGAATCGTGAGGTCGGACGACGAGGCGCCGTACTCCGCTGGTGGATTCTCCGACGTTTGGCGAGGCACTCATGGCGATGCCTCTGTGGCGCTCAAGATCATTCGGCTGCACGCAGGGGATTGAGCTAAATATGTAAAGGTACGATGGGTCCGTGATCGCACGTCGTCCCGCTCTAACGAGGGAGGCATCCAGGTCTTCTGCAAGGAGGCCGTGATATGGAAGCGACTTGTTCATCCCAACATTGTTCCCTTTCTCGACGTCTCCTCTGGAATCCAGGCGTGCATCGTCTCACAGTGGATGGAAAATGGTGATGTCATGTCTTATCTTGAGCGGTTCCCGGATTCCAGTCGTCGAGAACTGGTATGCACCCCCCATGCATATCGTTCCACTGCTGTGCCCTCATAACCCGAGAACGACAGATCCTGGACATTGCTCATGGGCTGGAGTACATGCGTGCGAACGGTCTCATACACGGTGACATGAAAAGTGTTGGTTCATAATCATCGATCGAATCAAACGCAGACTGAGGGCGGTCCAGCGCAACGTTCTCGTGGACGCAAAAGGTCGTGCTCTGCTGAGCGACTTTGGTCTCGCTGCTACCATCCTGGGCACGAGCTCGCTCGTGTCATCCACAGGAGAGTCTGCGAACTGGGGTACGTGGCGCTACATGGCTCCGGAGTTATTGGATCCCAAGGTGGAGATCAAGGTTCTGACCATGAAGGCCGATACTTACGGGTCTGGGATGACCGCATGGGAGGTATGGAGTCCAATTCGGACTGAGCCCTGACGGGGTGATGGAGCCTTGGTAAAGATGACACTATTTCCAGATATTCGACGGCAGAGTCCCTTTCTACGACGTCCAGAGTATATTTGCGGTGATCACCAAGGTCATGGACGGCACCCGTCCAGTGCTCCCAAAGAATGCTCGCGGTCTGGACAACGATATGCGATCGGTGATACAGGCCTGCTGGCAAGCCGATCCCACCGACCGCCCTTCCGTATCCGATGTCGTGGGCCAACTGACAAATGACGAGAAACTCTCAGATAAAGAATTCGGTGTCGTAGTTCAGATCGCTCAGGAGCTCATGTCGGATACAACGGGTCGGTACCCGAGCACGCACGCACTCTCAGAATATTATCTGATTGATGATTTTCATCGATCCGCTTTCTTGTGCGGCTTTAAACACCAAAGAGGGACTCCACGAGAAACTACAGTTGCTACAACAGAGCGGCAAATTTCGTCTCCAGCCACAAAAGGTCCAGCTTAATGCGTTAGTCATGGCTCTCGGCGAGAAGGCCCGCACGAGCCCGGGCAGCGCCAGGATCATCGCACGCAAACTGATAGCCTCGTTGGCCGCTGCTATCGAAGACTGGAGGACAGAAGTTGCACAAGCAGTATCGGACATCAGGTGCAATCTCACAGATCGTACATGACTTCACTCTACTCAAGTGGTCTCATCAATGACACGATCTTGCAGGGTTACTGATGAGAACTTCTCCCGGTTGTATTGAATTGCTACTCTTCGTTTCCCTCTCTCCAGAAGGGTCATATATCGCCTGGGCTTCCGCGCAGTACACCATATACATACAGAACTCGGACGCGGTCACGGGGGAGGAAACACAAGAGTCGAAGTCTTTCGAAGGGCACAGCGGTGCCGTTACAGGCGTCTCGGTCTCTCGCGACGGAGAGCGCGTCGCCTTATGCTCACGCGACGAGACAGTCCGGCTCTGGGACATGCGGACAGGCGAACAGTCCGGGACACCGCTTCTGGGGCATAAGGGGCCGGTGTCCTGCGTTGCCTTCTCGCCCGACGGCAAGCACATTGTCTCTGGCTCGCACGACCGCACGCTCCGACTCTGGGACGCCCGCACGGGCCGGGCCGTCGGCGAACCTTGGCGAGCCCACACTGATTGGGTTCGGGCCGTCGCGTTTTCGCCCACCGGAAAAGGCGTCGTCTCCGGATCCGACGACAAATCTGTCCGTATCTGGGACGTGGACACGGGGAAAGTCGTCAAAGAGTCGTTGCAGGCCCACCATCACCACGTCCGCGCCGTCTCCTATTCCAACGATGGCGAACGTGTCGCGTCCGGGTCTGGAGATGGCACGGCACGGGTCTGGAACGCTCGGGCGGTGAAGGCGGTCCTGGGCCCCTTGCAGGGGCACGAAGGCACGGTGGGCTCCGTGGCATTTTCCCCGGACGGAAGGTACATCGTCACGGGCTCGGACGACCGTACGATCTGGATATGGGATGCGCGCACGGGAAAGGCTGTAGTTCCGCGACTGGGAAGGCATGAAGGTCGCGTCCAGTCCATCGTGTTCTCTCCCGACGGAAAGCGCGTCATCTCCGGAGGCGATGACGGCCTAGTCAAAGTATGGGATGCGGAGATAGATTAGCTTACTTGTCGCAACCCTTTGCGTGGAATAATGCGTTATCACGCGGGTTTGTTCGTAAAGGGATCGACGCCCCGCTGTTTTGTTTGAAACCGCAATAAATCTCACGGGTAGCGCACCCTGAACGCGTTCCGGGAAGCTGCAACCGACCAGTGCCCGAATTTCCCGCCATGCCTGAGGATGAGAGACAATAATGTATGGTAGTTCAAAAGCAACGTGGTATGTGCCCACAAATACGGGATAGCCTAATGCACTCCAGGGCCGCTTGACTAGAGCCGGGGAGGCGGGCGAGCACCACAGAGAACGAAGACAGAGGTCAGATGTCGGTCGATGGAGCATACTTCAAGTGCCTACGCGAGCGAGTCGCGGATACGTGAAGGCTAACAGTGCAACAGGTCACTGATGGAGTTGACAGAACATCGACAGTGATTTGATCCAGGGACTGCGCTGAGTAGAGAGCTGGAGATGCGTGGGCGGGCAGAGGCAGGCGGTGTGGCAGTTGATACGAGCGCGATGCAACAAGAGTAGGCATCGAGTCACTGAGTACAACATTCAACGGAGCAATCAATATGTTTGTATTTATATAAGACTCCGCCATATCCATACTGCGTCGGAGTTCGTCAATCGCAAAGCTACTACTCTTGAACTGAAACGACGCACATCCGTCAAAGGTGAAATCAAGCGCCAGTGGAGGTCGGCAGCGCCGTCACGGTCCAGGTAACGACGGTGGTTTTCTCAACCATCCACGGCGAGTGATCGGTGAGCGTGAAGTACTTCTTGATTGCGGTGAAGGTTGCTGGGATGGCGGTGTCCGTGATGGTACCCGTCACACTTTCAACCGTCGAAATTTCGGTCGCGGTAGGGTTCTGCAAGTTCGTGAGGTCGATACAAGTGTGGAAGAAAGGTCGAGCAAGGAACACGCATAACGTACGGGAATGGCGAAGGCCACAGAGGCCAAGGCGAGGAGCGAGACGAAGCACTTCATGATATATTCGGCGTCGGCAACGGCGAGTCCGTCTGGTTGTGTGCACGAGATAGAACGATAGAGTAGTGCGCACGATAAGCTAGCGTGAAGTATGTTCGGTTTATATGACCGTGCAGGACCAGCACGAGATAGCACCACACTGCGATGTCCAACATCAAGTGCGATGCCCGCGCGATTGTCTGAGGTATTCCGCATGGTCAAGGGCGTATGATTTGCGCATATTCACGCCAGGGACAGCGATGGGCTTCGGCGCAAAAAAGATGCAATACGGCGTGGGTACTCGTCCCAGGGCGACAACGGCGGATTATCGTCATGATCGGAAGCCGCAGTAGATTTGCGAGAAGCACATCATGGCGATTCCGACCACCGGATGCGACTTCGCGGTGTTCATGACCTGACACAACCCTCCGTTTCGTCCCATGCGCCTGCATGAGGAAAAGCTCAGGGGTTCGATGGGACGTTTGATGCGGATTGGATAGCAATGATAATACCTCGCATCGGATCGGCCCCGGGAGATGATGCCTGTGAGCGTTTTGTCGAGATGATACAGTAACTTAGGTAGATGGAGCTTCGTCATACTCGTTTCGAAAATATCACTACATAACTCACAAATCGTTCCGAAGCGTACGCCTCTTAATCTCTAGGGACATCATATATCCGGTTGGACGTATTCGTGATAACAGACATCGCTGCTTGGTAGATCCTGGGTAGATCTGTGAGAACATTGGTAGAAGCTCCAAGACGAGAATGACACCGACGTTTCTGCGTTGCTCACAACCCACGGCTAGACAGATCCTGTCGATCGCTGAGCCGGGCGCCTTTCCTGAGAATCTCTGAGAATCTCAGGGCCCTGAAGTTGCGTCCATGCCCAAGTATGAACCCTTGCATTGGCCAACGAAGAGCTCCAGATGTCGGTGGGAGTACAGTATGGGAACAGGGCGTCGCCCTCCGAAGATCCGGTGCCCATTTAGGGTTAGAACCCGACGCGTGTGCGGGGACGGCAAGGGACAGTACAGGTCAGCATCATCAGCAGATACCGATTGTGCCCCCCGAAGATGTCCCTGTATAGATACCCGATGGACCACTTTCCTCCTGTTCCTGTTCGTTCCCGATGCTTCCCGGCGCTTGCTTCAGCGGCAAAACGCTGTGCTTGGTAAGGTCATGGTCAAACACGAGTCCAGAAATACCAGACGAGCATACCCGTTCACAGTATAGAACATTGAGGGGGATCACGTCATTCAACTGACTCCATGTTAGCAGATGCATTCTCAAGCGAAATATACGTGAAGTTCAGCTTGTCGAAAGAGCGTTCATGACAGCCGCCGTGACGCGTGAGCTAGAGGAGGATGGCAGCGGGCCTGTAACTATTCCGATATCGGCGCTTCACCCAGATTTCTCCCACGAGTCCTGCTTTGCTTTCACACCCATCACCCACTACGATCTCTGCTGATCTCAGTCCAACCACCTACTGCAATCGCAAATCATCCCGTTTACTTTTTACTGAACAGGCACAATCGATTAATCTTAAAGTTACTCCGACACCATCACGGTTGAACGTCGTCCGACCGGCAGTGAAGGCAGACTCTGAGAACTTGTGGTGAACCTGGACTTCACGCGATCTGAGAGCATCGCTCAGGTCGGTTTTCTGCCTATTGAGACACCCGTGCGCCAGCGCGCGTGAGAGTGTCAGTGATCCCTTCGGCTTTCAGGCGCCCGCTGGGGAACGACTCGCAGGTAGAGTCGCCCTTGCGCACTCGTACCCAGCAGCTCTAACAAAATTATATCAGAATATAAGCGCCCTTGTGGAGGTCGTAACTTCTGAGTTCCTGAAAGCGCGTACGACTGCTTGCTGCGACACTATCATTGACCATTTGTTCCATAATCAAGCACAAGTCGCCTGTTCCTTTCGCCACCACCATATGCGGCACAAACCCGCCTCTTTCCTTTCCTGTCATGCACCCACATCGCTGGATCTGGGGCTATCTCTTGCAACTCTCACAATGACAGGGTCCGGGGCAGCCACATAATCTTCATCGGGTTTCCGCCATTGATGTGTTGCGTCCGAAGGTCGTGGCACCAGTTGATCGCTCATTACGAACTTCTCGGAGATTTCTTCCGTCTGCGCGGTCCCGACGTCCGGATGTGAATATCGCTCGTTCCTTTTTGGTGAAGCGCGGCTGCCGAACACGACCAGAGGCATGTCGGTCAGGCCGACGACGCCAAGCAGGACACATTATCGCGCATTATTGCCGCTCTCACGCACGCACATTACGATCATCGTTCGTTCGCGTCGAAGTGCCTCCTAACTGCGGGGGACGGGACCGCCAAGGTCATGAAGCGTCCGACGGTACCTGGCTGAAGGCCTAGTGACTTCTCATACCAGGACATAGGCAAGAGATGGAGGCATATAAGGAGTGCTCGATGGGCTCGGAGTCTCCAACCCGCTCAGAGACATCCGTTCGGGTTTCCTCCCATCCGACTTCCAGTTCTTCACTTCGCGGAACGTCGACCTCTTTATTCACCATGGCCCGCTTCCAGCCTCTCGCTGCCTTTGTGACTTTGTCCACGGCCCTTGGGGCTTTGGCCGCCATCGGCCCTGTTGCCACTATCGACATCGTTAACCGCGAGCTTGCGCCGGACGGCTTCAACCGATCGTAAGATCTTTATGGAACGCCTCGCGCATCGACTTATAACTTCCGCAGGACTGTTCTCGCCGGAACGAATGGAGTCGGCACATTCCCTGGCCCACTTATCACCGGTACCAAGGTGAGATGATTGATTTCGTTATGTTTGTCACAAGCTCTAAATCGTGTCCTTCGGTAGGGCGCCCATTTCAAGCTCAACGTCAACAACAAGCTCAATGACACTACGATGCTGAAGTCCACCACTATCGTAAGTTTGCTGCTTCAAAATTCAAAGGATATCTATTCACGATCATCTTGCAGCACTGGCACGGTCTCTTCCAAAAGGGTACCAACTGGGCCGACGGCCCGGCCTTCGTTAACCAGTGCCCGATTGCTAGCGGCAACTCGTTCTTGTACGACTTCACCGTCCCCAACCAGGCTGGCACTTTCTGGTACCACTCCCACTTGTCTACCCAGTACTGTGACGGTCTTCGCGGTGCACTTGTTGGTCAGTGGCTCAGGTTTAATCATTGCAGTCATCCTGAACCTGACGCTACCGGCAAATAGTCTACGACCCCCTCGATCCGTACAAGTCCCTTTACGATGTTGACAACGAATCCACCGTCATCACGCTCGCGGACTGGTACCATGCTGTAGCCCCGACTATCGCGGTTGGTGTCGCGGATTCGACATTGATTAACGGACTGTGAGTTGGGTTGCCTCGCTTAGTGCCTACAGCTGACTTTCTTTCATCCAGGGGTCGCTATGCCGGGGGACCCTCGTCTAACCTCGCCGTGATCAGCGTCACCAAGGGATTGCGCTACAGGTTCCGTCTGGTTTCCATCAGCTGTGACCCCAACTTCACCTTCCAGATCGATGGTCACAACTTCACCGTGCGTATATGTTCTGAAGAAGTATCGCCTAACGATGACTCAATGTTCACGCCAGATCATCGAAGTCGACGGCGTCAACCATCAGCCCCTCCAGGTCGACCAAATCCAAATCTTCGCCGGTCAACGCTACTCCATCATCCTGAACGCCAACAAGAATATCGGCAACTACTGGATTCGCGCAAACCCGAACAACGGCGCCGCACAAGGCTTCGCGAACGGCATCAACTCCGCCATCCTGCGCTACGTCGGCGCGCCCGCCGTTGAGCCCACGACGACGCAGGCCAACTCGACTGCGCCGCTCGTCGAGACCTCTCTCGTCCCGCGGGAGAACCCAGGCGCACCGATCCCGGCCTCGCAGCGCTGTGTCGACTGCGCGGACGTGAACATCAACCTCGCGCTCGACTTTAACCTCAACGGCGACTTCAATTTTAACATCAACGGCGTGACCTACATCTCGCCCACCGTTCCGGTCCTCCTCCAGATCCTCTCCGGCGCGCAATCAGCCACGGACTTGCTCCCCGCCGGCAGCGTCTACACGCTCCCGAAGAACAGTACCATCCAGCTTACGCTCCCCGCCGGCACGACTGCTCCCGCCGCGGGCGGACCTCACCCCTTCCATTTGCACGGTGTACGTCTTACAATCTCCCCTCCGTCTTGAATGAACACTCACCCTTTCCAGCACACCTTTGACGTTGTCCGCGCCTCGGGCCAATCCGACTACAACTGGATCAACCCGCCTCGTCGCGACGTCGTCAGCACGGGACAGACGGGCGATAACGTCACGGTAAGCACGGCGTTCCATCCTGTATTTCCCGTTTCCCTTACCCTCGAGCCCGTAGATCCGATTCACCACCGATAACTACGGTCCCTGGTTCCTCCACTGCCACATCGACTGGCATCTCGAGACCGGTTTCGCTGTCGTCTTCGCGGAGGACACGGGCGACGTCTCGTCGAAGGTCGCCGTTCCCCAATCTTGGAGCAACCTTTGCCCCACCTACGATGCTCTCACCGGTGAGTCGCTGCCGTCTCCTTCGCTAGTGTTTCTGAGGGCTGACGTACTTGCAGCTGACCAGCTCGGCGGCGAGGACTAAACTATTAAGCAAGGCCAACTTGACGATCCCTACCGATTTCCTATCTATTTGTAACTTTTATCGACGCGCATACTATACTTTCTACACGGGTCTGAAATGATTTTGGGGTTTTCTTGGCGTATTTTCGTTACCTGTAATGGTGCAGTAGTTACGATTGAAAAAGCAAGGGGAAAGAAGTAGTGCAGCGTAGTGTATATGAATGCACATCAAGAAGATTGAACAGTCGTATAATAACGTTCGTTGACAATGAAAGGAACCTTCCTTGAGTCTGTCCAGTTTTGGCCGTACTTAGACGAGCCGCCGCCGCGAGCGCTTCTTTTGCGCTTCGTAAGTATGTACAGCCACACCCCTTAGCAAGTGCCGTTGACTGCCCACCTTGCCGCACTTATCAATCCCTCCTCGCGCGTTCGGTGTAGCGCCGGCTTCTCTACGTTCATCATATGTAAGATGCATGATGCATGATCTCTGTTGAGCCTCCTTCGAAACAATCAACATGTCCACTTGAATTCATTCCAGGCTCCTGGCGTTAAGCTGTGCCAGCACCACGATGCTCTGCGAGGACGCTCGTCATTGCTTGTCATGAATCGGGTGGACATCTGCCCCTCGACGGTTCGCGACCTCTCCGACGTCACACGTGCGCCCCGGTAAATACATCCGTTACGGCATTCGCGAGCCGAAACCGGATTAGCAGCGAGGCGAAACACCACATTCGCGACGGCTTCGGCAACGTCCCATTGAATCCGAAAATTATGAAGAACCTGGACCAGGACGATGCCATATGGGCTACTGGCGATCGGCGGCCCTCCTAGGCAGCGCTGGCTGCTCTTATTGGACTTGATCCCTCCGTGCTGCGTCATGATCCGCCTCTTCTCCAGGGTGGTCAGGAGAATATCGAAGCCGAGCCAGCGTATAAATGGTGTGCGGTTGTGTGTAGCGTATTCAATCCACTTGTCCTCCTCGCCTCTGCAAGCCGGAGACCCACCACTCCAAAATGCATCTCTCGAGTGCGTTCGCTGCAATCGCTTTGGCTCGCTCTGTATTGGCGGCCCCCTACACGCCCTCCGGCGGGCTGGGGACGAACTCGACGCCGCCAGAGTATGTCTACATGAGCGATTTCGACTTCCAGTCGCTGGTCAGTGGATTATATGCGCTCGTCTTGCCCTTTCTGACTGGATCCTCGTAGAACTTGGGACTTAACCAAGAATGGATCGAATTGGACCTGTTCCATCATGCCCTCGCGAAGTTCTCCGTGGAGGAATTCGAAGAAGCCGGACTCAACGCCGAAGATCGCTTCCTCCTGGAATACATGGCCGATCAGGAGGTCGGGCACGCCACCCTCATCCAGAACATGCTCCAGGGCAAGGGCGCGAAGCCGTGCAACTACACATACCCTTTCGAGACCGTGCGCGAGTTCATCGACTTCTCCATTGACCTCACGCGCTGGGGCGAAGCGGGCACCTACGGCTTTCTCTCGCACCTAAACTCGCGACCGGCTGCAGCGCTTCTGACGCAATCCATCGCGACGGAGGCCCGTCAGCAGATGGTGTTCCGCCAGTTTGAGGGTCTGTTCCCGATGCCGGTGAGTATCGTGTTTTCCGCGCGTCCCTTTCGCTCCCTGACCCTCGACCTTGCCGTCCAGACGTATTTCCAACATTCCATAACGCAGTCCATGCAATGGACGCTGCTCGCGCCATATTTGGTCAGCTGCCCTTCCGATAACCCGCACATTGATTGGCAAAATTTCCCGGGTTTGAACATCACCGTACGATAGTCCCCATCCCGTCCCGGCACGTTGCTTATCATATCTCCCTCCAGAACAATCCGAGCCGTGCACCACTCGTGAACACTACCGAAGCGGGTAAATCGACATTGCCCGCCATTACGCACAACCGCACCGACCCGCTGACCAAGCCCGGCGACGTCCTCCATCTCGTATGGGAAGAGCCAGGAAAGAAGGTTGGCTACAACTCGTCCTATATCACCAATTCGACCGCCGGCGAGGCCAAGTACGCTGCGTGGATATCGCAGCTGAACACAACCTACACCCCGCTGTACAACATCAGCGGCACGAGCGGTTATACCAATCAACCCGGCGGTAACATCTTTGGCGGCAACTCGGCGCCGACGATGAACGCTACGGTGTTTGTCTTGATCGTCGATGAAGATTTGTACGTGACACCGTTTAATCTGACGATGCTCAACGAGCACGTCGTTGCTGGACCTGCAATGTACCATGCTGCATAATACGCAGCCAAACAATCAAACTGTATAATATATTAATTTCCATGTATAATCATAAACTCGTTAATTCATACGTACATCAAATCACTGACCGTTGATACGTCCGTGCCTTACAGCCGTTTTCGAAAATCATGAGCGCGGCACCAAAATTTACCTGAATTGAGATGGTAGTGTGGTTTCTAGACGTCCTGATTTGTTGTGCTCTACAACTCCTCAAATCGACCGCGACTAGCCAGGGTCCCGATGTGGCCGCAACCAGGCTCTGCAATGGGCGCACATCATGATCTTGCACCAGAACCACGTAATTCTCTGTCTTTTCTTGGCTTCGTCACCATGCACTTACTGTTATTAGACTCGCAGGCCCATGATTCCTGGCCCACTCAGTCCTCGTCTCTCACTTTCCCCTCCGTAGTCCGCCCATCATGGCCAAGCGTGATGAGTACAACGAGGAGAGGATTGACCGCGCGCTCGAGGACGGGAAGACGTTCTTGACCGTTCTGGAGAATCTGACGGACGGTGTATTCGTCTGCGAACCCCTCCACGCTGCAGTCAAGCTTGCGAAACAGATTCTTGAGATGGTTGAGGTATGCCGGACCTAATCTCTGCGACTGGATGCCTCTCCTCAACGGAAATACACAGAAAGTACGCAAGAATACGAAGGACTGCAAGGAGCTCGCTCGCGATATCTTCAGATTGATGTTCGTCATCGTGGAGATCTTAAAGGGAAAGTCTGAGGAAGATGTGCCTCCGCGATTGAAGAACCGCCTCCAAGATGTAGCTCGGTGCGTGATATGGCGTTAGAACACTGCAGGTTCATCATGTTCGGCTCCTTGACAGCACACTGCTGGACGTTAGAACCGGCCTCGGAGAACTCAAGCTCGACCAGACCTCCACCTTCAGATACCTGCCTAAGGCGCTTCTGAGGCGCGATACCGTAGGAGAGAAGATTTCGGTATACAAAGACAGACTCACTAGCTCCCTTCGACAATTTCACGTACGATTGTTTTGCTTCGCAGTATTACGGAGTCTTACTAATTTCTATTACATTACCAGTTCGCAATCACTAACGATATCGTGCTGGACATGCGCGCAGGGTTTAACAAGCTCGAAGAAACGATTCGTAGTGCTGGCAAGAACACAGATGCGCCTCAGGTTAGACATAGCTCTCCTTGTCTGCCACGCACTAATCCTCCGTCGTTCTCAGGCGACGACGAACCTCAGCTGCCAAGTATCCTCGGTCGTTCCCCGCCCTCCAGCTCATTTCTTGGGAAGAGATGATGTCGTAGACGACGTAGCCCGGAAGCTCATGGGCACTAGCCAACAACACGTAGCCCTTCTTGGCACGGGAGGGATTGGCAAGACGTCCGTCGCACTGTCTGTTTTGGACAGCGAACTCATCAAGTCTTCGAATCATCGCTGCTGTTTCATCCGTTGCGACAGTATCCTAGGAGCTGCAGCTCTCGTCCTTGCCATCCTCCAGGTACTGGAAGGCAAGCCCCCTACACAAGATGGGGACCTTATGGCCAGACTCGTGTCCTGCCTCAGAGCTGCGGGACCGGTCGTCCTTGTGTTGGACAACTTCGAGAGCCCTTGGGACACGGGGGGAGCTCGGGCGGATCTGACTGACGTGCTACGCGCGTTAGTCACGTCACCGAACGTACAGTTGGTGGTGACCATGCGAGGTGATGCTCCGCCCGCAAAGGGAGAGATCTCGTGGACGACCGTGTTCCTTCAACCCTTGTCGTTGGCATCCGCCAAGGAACTTTTCCTATTGGTGAACCCCGACACCTCGAATGAAGAGCATCGGGATCTTGGTGCACTGCTCGAGCATTGCGGTGGCTTGCCCCTGGCCATCAATCTCCTGGCGAGCCTCAAGGGGACATTACCCTGCTCCAGTCTGCTCCGACGGTGGCAGAAGCAGTCCACCGCTTTGCTCAGTGCAGAGCACGAATCCGCAAACCGCCTCACGAGCTTGGACGTATCCATATCGTTATCCTTGAACTCCACAGCAATGAAACATGTCCCGGAAGCTATGGAACTCCTAGCCGTGATTTGTCAGCTGCCGGACGGTATCAAGGGGGGGATCGAACAGCTCATTGCGATGGACCTTGGTTTGGATGACGTAGATACAGCTTTATCGGTGTTGTTTTCGTCGGCCCTAGCTTTCAGCGCTCACGATGGAAGCATCCAAGTGCTCTCTCCTGTCCGTCAGCACGTCATGAAGCACCGTGCCCTCACGGTGGCCCAGCGCCAAGGACTCGTGCGGTACTACATCCAGCTGGTTGATGAACACGCTGACAAGGAACCTGGGCACGACGGGTTCAAGCAGGCCTACCAAACACTCGTGCCGGAGCTTGGCAACATCATTCACTTGTTTCGGCAGGAACTCGGCTCGGAGAATGTCCCCCCAGGCATTGCCCAGGCCGCCTTCACGTTCACTCGTTTCCAGGACTGGTCTCGGTGCTCTACCGAGCTCATCGACGTATTACTCGCACGTTGGCCAGAGTATGATGTGCGTGCTCCATATGCCGACGCGTTGGCTTCCCGGGCGAAATTGTTGATGCGAATGGGCAAATATATGCTCGCCCACAACGACCTTGAGGCTGCACTACAAGAGTCCACCCGCGCCGGTGATCAATCGGCAATGGCCAGGTGCGAGCAAAGCCTAGGAGACATACTTCGCATGTGCAACGAGTACATCCAGGCGATCGAGAAGCTTAATCGGGCCCTCGAAATGTTCTCCGAGGTTGGGGACAAGCTCGGGATAGCGCAATGCCAGCAAAGCTTGGGCGACATCCACTGCATGCGCGATGAGTACGATCAGGCCATCGAGAAGTTTGGTCGGGCTTTCGAACTGTTTTCGAAGATCGGACGTGGTATCGGGGCGGCGCAATGCCAGAAAAGCTTGGGCGAAATCTATCGCATGCGCCACGAATATACCAAGGCGATCGAGACGCTCGATCGGGCTCTCGAGTCGTTCTCTAGTATGGGAGATCGGCTCGGGGTTGCGCAATGCCAACAAAGCCTGGGCAATGTCCATGGCATGCGCGACGAGCATGACCAGGCGATCACAAGGCTTAATCAAGCCCTTGAGATATTCTCCGAAATTGGACATAGGCTCGGAGAAGCTCAATGCCAGCGTAGCTTGGGGAACATCCTCTTAAACCGCCGCGAGTACGACCAAGCGATGGAGAAACTCACTCGGGCTCTTAAGATCTTCGCAGAAATCGGGCACCGGCTAGGTGAATCGCAGTGCCAGCAAAGTCTAGGCGAGGCTCATCGCGTGCGCTGCGAACACGACCCAGCGAGAGAGAAACTCACTCGCTCCCTTGTGGTTTTCTCGGAGATCGGAGACCGACTGGGAGCAGCACAATGCCGGAAAAGCATAGGCAGCATCCATTGCATGCGCAATGAACTTGGCCCGGCCATTGAAGAGCTCACTCGGGCGCTCGAAACGTTTACTGAGATCGGCGATCAGCTCGGGGTAGCGCAGTGCAAGCAAGGCCTTGGCGACGTCCATGTCGCGGGCAAGGAGTACGAGCCAGCGATCAGGCAGTTCACTCATGCTCTCGAGACCTTCTCCCAAATCGGATACCGCCTTGGTACATTGCAAACTTTGCAAAGCCTCGGGAACATCCAACGGATCGACAAGCAATACGATGATGCTAGGGGGAGTATCCATCGGGCGCTTGAGCTTGCGTCAAACATCGGGGATCGCTATGAAATTGCATGGTGTCGAATTTACCTGAGCTTTCTCGATCGCGATCAGCAACACTTGGCTGAGGCCAGCCGGAATATCGAGATGGCCCGATCTCAGCTGGAGGAGATTGGTGAGATGAGCATCGCAAGATACTGTTCGAGGATTTTTTGGGAGATAGAGGAAGATAAGGTACGATGAATCACCTATAAGATACACCTGTAAACGCTATGCTGACATTCATTCGGGAACCAGCTCAAGACTATGCCAAGCAGTCAACCTTAACCGTCCAGGACATTGTTCCCCACTCGTCGCGAAACAAGTTCGCCCGTCATCTTCTTGTTGTCCGACGACAGCGCATGATAGCAAACCGCAAACAAGAACATGGAGAGATCGTTGGACGGCATGGTGACCAGGTACAAACGTCACCTCACAGATACGTAGGAGCTACTTGCGGGTCAGTACAAGGGAGGGAGAAACCAGGCTAGGAATGCAGTAGGGTGCCTCTAGATGCGTCCATGGCCGACAAAGTCGACTGACTTCCAATATGTTCAGCTTGCGACGCGTCTTTCCTTGCCCGCGCACTCCTTGTCCAGAGTCCAGAGCCGAGAGCTTTGCTGTACATGTTATGAGTCCGGTACGAGAACGCAAGCTAGACCCAAGAGCTAGGCGCTCTTCGCCAATTTGACCTAGATTTACCCAACCACTGCAGCGTGCTGGAGGCGTCAGCTGCTGCTGTATGGATTCTGATTCGAGCTCAAGTCAGGATGATCCGAACGTTATCTGGCCGCCTACGGACTCCGCATTCTGAACTTGGGTAACACGAGGAGGGGTATCTTTGTGATCTCGGCAATGAACGGAACCTGGAGGCCTTTGGAAAGCCCATTGAGTTAGAAGCGTTACATGCGTCGACCGCGCTGAAACCTGTGTCGCATCGCCTGGGAAGGCAACGCCGATCCCAATCGCAGGCCCCGACGCTTCTGCCGTTCTCTAAGAAGACGGACTTAGGAGGACTCGGGCCGCGTTTGCGGCCAAGTGGACCCGTCGCGCGAAGTGGAGACGCCACAGTAGACCGTGTGCGTCGCACGTCGCGAGGTGACATGGGATTCATCTGGTAAGACCTGTACGCATCGTGTTCGGCAACCCAGGGCCAGTGAACAGCGGGAACCCGTTTCTCAAGCAAGTGATTCATCCTTGCGATATGAAGCCGCGACCGAGAGATGGTTGGCAGGACGTGTGCTGGGATGAAGCAGTTCCCCCGCCTGCCCTGTGATGCCGTGATCAGCCAAGGAAAGATGCCTCCGCGGAGAGAGATTCCGGAGAAGATCCAACCGGGCACCCGTCGAAGCGAGCGCATCAGGACATCGCGACCCAAGACGCGCGCGGCGAAACACACGACGGTGCAACGTTTCAAGGCGCAAAGAACGCGGAGTGAACGCATGTTATGTATTTCGCGCTGTATTGCACGTATTGCACACGGCCGTACAAGGGTGGTTCAGCCAGCGGAAGGGCGGCGGTGGAAACAAAGGGGGCCCCATAGGATCCATCCGATGACCGAGCAATCAATATTTCAATCCGTGAGCGCCGATTGGAAGAGGACGTGAAGTCGTGGGAACCGCGGGCTACACAGAAACCTCCACTGGAATTTTTCTGTCGCAGGCGGATCATATCAACCTCGCGCCGCGACCTGCTTTGAACCTCTCCACCTCCCTTGTCTTTCATGCCCGACGAACCACTGCATTGGTCCGTCCGCTGCGTTTCTCGTACCCGTTGGCTGCACACTGACCTCCGTGCCAGCGGTCCAACACTTGACGTCGTTCTTGGGCCACTTGCTTTCCTCGTGGACACCGACCGCCCCCCTTAGGGCCCGTGGAGACCACAACAATCCTCTGGCGAACACCTCAACATCTAATGGGATAATTGCACTGCGACAACCTCGGGACGAACAGGTTCCGTGACACCATAGAAGACGCGCGATAGACGACTAGACCACCCCCACTCACCGGAATATCCAACACCAAAGCTCTATATATCGACCCTGAAACAATTGCAATGGCCCTTAAGGCGTCCTACCTCTTTAAGCCCCTTAGCAGGCCGTCATCCCCCGCACCTCCGACTACGGCAGCTCCTATGTCTCGTTCCGAGTCAACAGAGGCCCGCTCCCGACCTCTCACCAAGCTATCCCTCTCGAACTTCTCCCGCAAGAGTTCCCCGGCTCCTCCGCCTGCACGAACCTCCCCGCCCGCCGTACAGGAAGGCTCCACGCTGGAGATGCTCAGCCTCAAGTTCAGCGAGGCCGTTTCCAAGGCCCTCACACAGCCTCCCGCGGCCGCAGGAGCCACCGACGTGGTCAATGGACGCCGGCCCCTGCCTGCAGGAAGGGGCAAAGCACTCGGAAACAGCATTGCGCAGTACGTCGATTCCTGATTTCACTGCTAGCATAGTCTGACTCGTCTATCCTCCAGTGAGCTCGATGGCGCTACCGGTAACGCGCAGCTCCGCCGGGCAATCATCCGCTCGCTGCACAGGCCTCTCTCCGTTATGCTCACCATGCTGTCGTCCCACGTCATGCCTTTGATATCATCGCCCTCTTTCCAGCAGACGCTGCTGCCGACTGTCCAGGCACCGAACCCGCCACCGATACAACAGCATGCACTCGGCTATGCCTCGTTCGCAGGCGAGCTCCTGGACACGTTCGACGACCTCGGCCTCGGGGTCGACATACCCGGCGACTTCCGAGGTGACGGATTGAAAGGCATCCGGGAGGGTCTGGCCTCCGTACTTGGGAAGATCCTCAACCCCATGATCCAGGCCATGAAGGACGAGCTGGCGCCTCTCATCGAAAGCCTCGAGAAGTGGGTTCCGGCTACTTCGACCTCAGCCTCCAACGGGCTGGGCACGAAGCCGAAGGGGTCGCAACTGCATCAGTCGATGGTTACGCTGCAGGCCATCGTCCCCCTCTATGCCAAGACCCTGAGCCGCTACACTACCCCGATCTCCGCACAAGGCAACCTCGCACCCTTCCTCATCTCCCTGATCTGGCGTGGCATGGTCGCTCTGACTCACCGGCCCATTCCTCTCTCTCTTTCCCGGTCGACGACGCCAACCAATAGCCCCTCTGGATTTAAGAAAGGACGTGCTTTGTCCATGTCGGTGACGACCCCTCCTCCCACCCCACCCCTAAGCGGCAGGTTCGGCCTTAAACTACCCCCTTCCCGGCCTCCCTCGCCTCCCTCGCCTCAGTTCCCGAAGCAGACCCCTGCGGCGTCAGACGCGAAGACGCTCTTCACGCTGCTCAACGCGTTCCCTAAGCCAGATGCTGAGAGGTCCGCTACCAAGGTCGCCCGCGAAGCCGTCGACGACGCGTTCGACGCTCTCACAGGCCTCATCCTCCTCCTCGAGTCGGTGCAGACCCGTGCCTCGCTCACGATGGAGGACCTCGACGACCTCGAGTTTCTCACCGAGGACCCGCCTACGCTCATCTCGCTCCAGGTCCTCCTCGCGGCCTATGTCTTCCCGCCCCCTCCTGCCCTGGAGAAGGAAAGGGAGAAGCCCGCGCAGCCTGCGCCGACCATCGCGTCCATGGTAGGGCTCAGCGAGGAAGACTACAGGCAAGGTTGCCTTGGCGGATTCGGCCGCGCTGAGCAGTGCGCGGCGCTCGTGGGCCAGAAGGTGCTTGACGTGCTACAGGCGAACACGGCGAACCCGAATGCGAGGGTTGTGGCCCGCTGGCTGGAGCTGCAGCTCGAGGAGGACGGAGCGGAGCATTGACTATATGGCCCTGTTAATAGCGGATATCTATGTCACTGTGGTACCAGCTGTCCGGATCGGTTCTCCATCTCTCGGGATATTGGGATATTAAATACCGTTATATCTGTATCTCCTCGTTTAAGTACATATATGCGACTTCGTTGGGATTCACTCCAGTCGTGCCCGTCGCTGTGTCTACACGTCGGCAGTTCACTTTTGCGAACCCGAGGCTTGATGCGAGCGGACGAGAACATGATACATGTCTGTATTTCATACAAAGGTCGTCTATATATAGTGCTCGATAGAGCTCATGCATCATCACCACCTCTACGATTGGTTCAGATGTTCTGTTTCGGCCGCGGTTCCTTCCACTTGCACGTCGTGCACGCTTGTAACACCGACAGCCTTGAGGATATTCAAGATTCCCACTTTCTTGACCGCCTCGAGCTCGCCATCGCTCTTCACCAGCATCATCCCGGCAAACCCGAGCGCGTTGACGCTGATCTTCTCGCCGGTTTCAGGCAGTCGATAATCCTCGAATTTGCGAGGGAAGAGGTACATGTGCTCCGACGTCAGGATAACGTTGTACGAGGGGCTCCCGGCAGGGTACGAGGGGTCATGGCGGACGGTCGAGATCACGAGGTCGAGGAGGGTGAAGAATGCTTCGGATAACGTCTGCTCCATCTCTTGTGGGGGCATGGAGGAAAGAGCGGGCGGTAATCTCCTGATGTGGTTGGCGTAAGGTAGCTGGGACAGAGAGAATGGTCGTCCTAGGGCAGGGATCAGTTGCACGAACGGCGGCGATGTATGATCCGACGGTACCTGGAGATTCTACTTTCGCCTCCCCGGCAAGTTGCTCTGGAACACAGGATGAGTTGCGTCCATGGAAGGGTGGCCTGATCGAACGCACCAATGGGCGGCCCATTGAAATCGCTCGGCATGAACTGCAGGTGCTTATGATGTTGACTCGCACCGCTCACATCACCGCCTACGACGATCTGATCAGACCAGGAAATGTGCGATGCAATTCGCCACCTACAATTATAGAATGCAAACACAGGTTTCCCGGCCCTCCTTGATGCCTCTAACAGGAGGTACGTTTGGACAAGATCGGGTGGTAGCAAAGGAGCAGTCTGTGATTGATGATCTGCAGAATCATCAGCTGGAGTTATGGATGGATGATTGTTAAACCTCACCTTTGGTGACTAGTAGGAAGTGTTCAGGAACGACGCAGAACTTGTTCAGCTATGTTAAAGACATGAATGGAGTTCTCGAAACTGAAACGAAGATGGTACGAACAAGTACAACGTATTCCTGCCCCTCTTCTTCATCGCGTAGCTCGCCGACGTAGAGGTTTGGTATATATGGAGGTGCAAACGGATCGGGCTTCTTGCCGGACCCATCCACCTTGGGATCGAAGTGCACAGAGGGCTCCTTCGGCTTCTTCTGTAGAGCAGGGCATAACCTGATTTCAAACTACACAGCAGGGAGGGTGATAGATAGTCAACAGGCAATGTCGGAGCAAGCCAGCGAACGGCGGATGGCACCTCTATACCGGCGTCTTCGCGGTGTGTGTGGACATCGGAATCGTAGAAGAACAAATCTCCAGAGGCGTGAGCTTTCAAGTAGTTGGCAGGTATTCTAGAGACGATCTCCGCAGGAGAGGTGGTCATGGTGATCGATAGGCCTACACTCGAAGTACAGCGCCTCTGGAACGTCGTCCACAAGGATGGCCTCCACGCCGAGCCATGTTCGTAACGCCATCGGAAGTCAGCTCGGGACAAAGTCAAGGGTTCGTGGGTTCCACCGATAAGAGCCACACGCGGTCTTTGAACTCTCGGTATGGAATTGGGCCGCAGCATGTGAGAAGCGAGTAATACAGGAGGCTAAGTCCGTGTCCAAGATGGGGGCAGAGAGGCTGCTGAATTACTGGAAAAACGCAGACAACAGGCGAGGATACCGTAGCGGTCTAGTTGTACATGCGGGGAAAAGGCAAAGACATAGCGAGCGAAAAGGTATATCGGTACAGCAGGTGTAACCTGTTACATCTGCACCGCGAAAAGTCTCTCCCTGAACGGGTGGAGATCTCAGGCCCGTCCGCCTTTTCCTCTATTGGATTTCGCCTCCTCCATCGTTTCACCAAGCATGATAGCACGGACGTAGCACATGGCCGCGATAAAGCCGTACAGTGCTGCATTGACACCCTGTAGCCCTCGTCAGAATACACCAGAGTGGCAAAATGCGAACCGCTCACCTGATAGTAGAGGATACAGAAGAATGTCTGTACCAGGAGCACAACGACTCGGACGACAAGATTGCGACCCAGCGGGCTCGATTTGAACAGCGGCAAGGGATACTCCAACAGTATTCCGAAGATACCAACGATCATAGCGAGGATCTGAACGACCGGAAGCTTGACAATGACAGCCACAAAAGGAAGGGCAGAAGGTGCCGGTCTGCGATTCTTCAGTAAACAGACAGACGATCATTGCTGAACACTCACTGGTATCCTCCAGGGTCACGCAGCGTGCCTGCAACAAAGTCCCAGAAGAACTTGCGGTAGAACAGGCCCCAGTAAGCCGACCAAACGGCGTCTAATACGGGCATAAATTTGGTTAAACATCGAACTGGCGAACCGGAGTGGCGCGAACAGACTCACAGACACTCGAAGTGATCGCAACGTAGTGCGCATACTGGTGCCAGATCAGGTTCCCCATGTCGTATGAGTGTGCGTGGTCTTCGATATGCAGATGATAGCTAGTCGACGGGCCACAAAGCTCTGCTTTGCTTGGCGAATAGAGGGCGAACTGAAGAGACTGGAAGGAAGACTGGCTTCAACGGCGCGGGAGAGACCACAGAAAGAGACTAGTAAACAGCAATGAGCACCAGCTCGACCCAAGGAATGAGTGGAGGAGAGGAAGAGGGTTCAAAAGGAACGCTCTAGGCGGTCGCAGTGCAAGACGTGGTTGCTGGGCACTGCCTCCGTTGTCTCTTGTTGCTCGGCTGAGTTCCAAGTGGCCCTCGATTTGTTCCTCACTCGCCGGGACCATTGATTCATCAGTCTTTGTAATGATAGATCTGTGATGCTTGTGTATAAATATCACACGACGCTACTGCTACCAGACGCGGAGGAATGATGTCAATCAAGCACAAGCCCAGTATACAAGAATCAACAATGCCCTTTTACTTCGCAAATTCAGACGTCCATTCCATAGGCATCAACTCAAGGCTGGAAGGTCGAGACGGACGTGCAGGACCGCGAGGGTCCACCGGTTGATCGATAGCCGATAAGTGTGGGCTCGACGGGCGACTCGGGCGAGGCGGCATCAGATTCGCCGCGCTAGGTTTCCCACTGACTGTAGAGAGCGCAAGGCTTGGAGGTCGGGTTGATGGTCGGCTAGGTGCCCCCTACGATGACCCAAAGTACTGTCAAGGTCGGCGTTGAATACCAATGCGCTGGCTCCTTACCGAGGTCAGGGATCTTCCCATCCCATATGGCTCATTGGCACCTTTTGCAGTCCTCTTTGAGCGAACGGGTGGAGAACCTATTCTCGGAATCGGCGGCTCCTGAGCCTATCCGATAGGGTAATCAGACGCAGCGATGATCTGCATTCTCGTGCGTCACCTACCTGTGCAGTGGCAGCGCGTTTCAGCTTCGAAAGACTTGCTTTGTGAAGCAGGCCGAATCGGGAATTCTCCGAGGCCCGGGACTCCATGCTCTCTAGCGACAGGCTACGCCCGTGGCTGGCGGCGGACAGGTCCGTCAAGGACTTGTTGAGAATCTCGTAATGTGAACTGAAGTCCTTGACCGGCGGCGCGGGCGCGTTTGGCACCGGAGCACTGAAAGTGGGCACTGGGTTAGGACGGACAAAGGGCGCCAACTTCTCGTTGTTCGCGTAAGGGGAGCCCGGGTTGGTAACGCGTCCGAAACCGGCTTCGGCCATTCCTGGTCCGCCTTGCAGGGGAAGCGCCGGGGTCATCGGGGGCAAGGGAAGCTTCTTGCTAGCCTTGCGACGCCGGAGGAAGAAGAATAGACCCAGGAGGACGAGAAGGACGAAGATGGCACCACCAACACTGGCACCGATGATGAGGCCCATGTTGCCTTTCGACGAATGGCCATGGCTGTTATCTTAAGTGAGTGGTGCAAAACGTGACAAACGCGCAGAACCCACGCGGTTTGCGAGCCACTAGTGTCGTTTGCACTGCTGCCGCCGTGACCGCTGTCCCCAGCGCTGCTCCCGTTGTTGCTGGAGCTGGGAGTGGGACTGGCGGTGCTATCAGTGCCTGTGCCGGTCCATACGGTGATCGCGTCGAGGTCCATGAATTTCCCAGTGTTCTGCTGACCAGCCTGATCAGGGTTGGCGGTGAGAACCAGCGTGTGCTGCTGCGAGCCTAGGTTTCCTGCGAAGTACTGATGGATCGTCGGTAAGAGGATCGTGACAATCAAATCGTGAAACTTACCAAGAGGGACTGAGTGACCAAACCCAGTCAGAGATACATAACAGATGTCAAGAACAGAGTGTTTGCTCACCTGCGAGCGTAACTCGGCCACCGTGTTGCTGCCACCGTCATAGCTCTGACTCTGCCCATCTATGCTTATTGTGTAGTTGGCATGATCCGGCGAAACGGTGCCGAATAATGCAACCGCATTGCCTTGGAACTGGTACGTAGCGGTTGCGCCTCCGGTTTGCGTGAAGCTATTCCATTGGTTTTTCAACATTCAGCTCGTCAGGAGAATGGAATGACTCACTGGAGGGTGTTTGACAGGAAGCCGTTGCCCGTGTTCGTGCTCCAGTCGCTCGCGGATGGACCATACGAGATGGAACTATCAGCGTCGTCGACTGTCGAGTTTGAGACCGTTGTTCTACATATCAGAAGCTCATCATTCGAGTGGCTCCGAGTTAGAACAGCGATCTCAACATACCCGTCGACTTGTGTTTCAAAAATAAACGAGTCCAAGTCCAACGCCGGGCCCGTGCTCGTCAAGACAGCCTGGTGCGAGCCCAGGGAAAGGCCAGATACGCCGACGAGCAGTTGACCTGCTGCAGCCGTGCCCTGCTGCGCAGTTCCTGTTTGTGCATTCTGTCCATCAACCGAAATGGTAAATCCGCCATAGTTTGGTCCCTTGCTGCCCATGAGCCATATCCCCGTGCCCGTGAATGAAATCGTAGCAGTCGCGCCCTGCGCAGTCGTTGCATGAAGGCTCTGGGCCGAGGAGGACTGAAAGAAGCGTTGTTATTAAAGTCGGAAATGGCTGCCGCAAAGGCTACTTACCGAAACCAAACTGTTCGTGCTCGGCGAGTCGTTCCATGCATTCGCCGGCGAATATGTGATCAGGGGCGAATAGTCTTCGCCTGGTGCCGAAGGACGCGATTAATGGCCGTTTCCTCCTTCTGGACAGTTGATCACGTACCGGTGATGTTAAATGCGACCATCGAGGCACACGAATCGTCACAGAGCCGTTAATGAACGTGAAAAGTTGGCTGACCCGCAGACTGATAGAGAGAACAAAAAAGTCGGACCCGAGCTGACAACGACCACAAGCCCCAGTCAAAGAGGTGAACGTCGAGAGCAAGCCCCCATGCGAAATCCGTCCGAACGCTGAAACTTAACTGCCCGGGCTCTGAGTGTGTGATACCCTGCATTTGATGGCGACACCCCTATGGATGCTGGCCGCATCAATTGTCGGAACATATGCCCAGAGATATCGCACAGCCTCTTCACACTTCCTCCGATGATGGTGCAAACAGGGTTGCCAACTGCTACTGCTAGCGCGTCACGTATTGCGAAGGAGATGATAGACACGGAACATTGTTTGTTGAATTGACACTCTGAACAGTGGTCACTTCCGGTTGAAGCGTCTGAAATGGAGGCGCGTGCTAAGTATAGCCGGCCCATACGGCATTGGCGTCTGAGTACAGCTCGCCCGATCGACCAAGCGCTCGCAGATTTTATCTCTTGCTCGCTGCATCCACCTCAAGGGCTACGATCAATTGGGGCTGGATATGCCGCCCATGTCGGGTTCAAAGGCTGCTGCGCAGCCATCGCGCGAGCTAGTCACCACTGGGCCGAAAGCCGTATCCAAGGGCAAGGGTTTTTGGGCCGGGACGCGCGACAAAGACGGACGAAAGCCCACCACCAGTCGCGCTCTGGTCCTTCGGAATGGAAAATACGGATCGATGGGTACTGGGGAGTTAGTTCTCATGAACAGGATGAGTGGTCGAGAGAAACTGGAGCTACTCGCGGGTATGTTTCTAGGAGTCACGATACGCGTCCTAAGAGTTCATGCTCTCGCTTGAATGACAGAGGACCTGGTTGAAAAGGCAAAGACTGCTATAGCCCCGCCCTTCGATCTCGAGCGGTGCTTGAAAACGGCAGAATCAGAATACAATGGCGAGAACCCGTGCAAATGTTTCGTGTTGCAGAGCTAGAACGCCTTACAGCGTACCTCGACGATATCAGCAAATTGAAGGACCCATCGATGTTTCGATACTACATCGACGCTGAGCTCAAAGCGCGGAGAATGCAGACGGGCACCCATATCGTTCCCGAGCCCGCTCGCATAGCAGAGACAGTTATGATCAGGTGAGTCATTTGCTTCACTCGCGCACTTGCATTCTGTTTATTCTTGTAGCGTACATAATGCATACATGTTCGCGTCTATCTGGAAAATCGTTCGTGATCTCCTGCTGGAGCTCCACGAGCTCGGCCTTGCCAGCAACACTGTGGCAAGAAACCATTTGAAGAAAGATCCGGAGTTGCGAGCTCGCTATCTCGTTCTGTACGACGTCGTGTCTGCGCTCGTGCAGGCAGGCCAAGAGAATTTTCGCTTCCTCGTCACCACCACGCGTGAGTATATACATATATGGCGAAATAACTGCTACTGCCCCGCTTTCTCATTACATTCATCACCAGCGCATTACCAGCAGTACTTCAATAAAGTCGACCATGGTAATTCTGAAGAGCAAGATGTCAGCTTCGACTGGGGGGGACTGAAAGGCGCCTACAAATCGTTCCTCGATTCAATTATTCTTGAGCTTTGTTTACCAAATTCGAGTATGCCGCGTCGGATCTTGCTCCAGATATTGGGCGAAGCTGCGTCGGAGTCGCCTAAGGAAGCCAAGAGGTTCCCGCAAGCTCTATGGGACGCCGTAGGCGATCTCTCGGTACATGTAGCGTCGTTATCCGGAGCATTTCCAGCTAATACTCTCTTAGGTCATGGTCGACGTTCTAGAAATGCTCGAAGGACCATTACTCGGAGGTGATTCCAAGGCATGGATGGAAGAACCTCGGCAAATGCCCGAAGTATACTCGCAATGGGAGGATGCTCAGTTGTTGTCCCTACGGGCGTCTCGGGAGTACAAGAACCTCGAGGATTTGGTGTATCCTCTAGAAAAGACGACAACCAAGGGCAATCTGGATATTCTGTGGACGCAAATTGATAACGTGAGCAATTACACCGGCGTATCCTATGCGATGACTCACGTTGGCCTCCTAGAATTACGTTGCAAGGGCAGGGGACAAGGTGGAAGAGCTGTGGCGACTTCATGGCGCATTGGTCCGCAGTCCACAGTGGAATGCGTTCTATAAGTCCAAGTCGAAGGCGAAGAGCGAGAAGGTGCCGACCACATCTATTAAACGTCACACCGCCGGATCAGATTCCGACGACGACGAACCACCGAACATGGTGTCAGTTGTTCGGAGGGGCGGAAACGGGACGAAGAAACGCCTTGCGCTCACGAGCGGTCAAGACGACGATTCTGATTCTTCGATGCCCTCATTACTTTCCGTTTCCGAATCTGCCGATGAGGAGTCCAGCGACGAGGATGACGATCCCGATGATTATTACGATGACGACGACGACTGGGAAGATGACGACGACGAAAGCCAATATGATTCCGATGATGAAGAGGAGATCCGGCACATGATGAGGGAGGCCATGAACACTGCTATGGAAATGCCGGAATTCTTGGACCCCAAGGCAGAGCCGTCCGGAGAGTTTGATAAGCTTGCGAAAGAGCGAGTTGACAATCCCTTCTTGAAACTCTTAGGTTCTTTGAGAGGTGCGCAAGTTCAGTCTGGGACTTCCTCGGATTGAACAATGTACTTCTTCTAGGTCGAATGTTTTCGACGAAACCGAGCGTCACAACGACCTCGCGCACGCAGCCCCGAACGGGATTTACAGGGACGGGCCCGGCCACGGTCCCTAGGCCCAAGCAAACTGCGAATCGTCAACACGCAAGGAGAGGATCTGATGAAATACCCCCTCTGGAATCGATCCGTAAGCTTTCCAGCACTCCGTGGCTGGCGTTCTAATTGAACTTTCGCGGATAGCGTCGGCGCATGCGAGCAGAAAGGCCACGGTTGAGGAAGTCGAGGACGAGGATCAGATCGCCGCTAAGAAAAAGAAGAAGAAGAAGAAGCCCAAGAAGAAGAAGTCGACCGCCGTCCCTGCGACCGATGTTGCGCAGAACGGCGAGAGTGCACAGGCCCAGGCCAATCGTCCAGCCACGCCTCCTCCGAGGACGCCCTCCCCTCAGGCATCCATCTCTCCACAGCCAGGTCTTATCTCTCCCCAGGAGTCAACGCCCACAAAGAAGAAGAAGAAGAAGAGCGGGCAAGGGTTAACTTCTTCTTCGGCGCCTACAGTAGCTACGAATGCGCCTTCCATCCACAGCTTGGGCTCCACAACCACCTTAGCCGGTGCCTCGACCGTGACACTTCCGCTATATCAGACACAAACTGCACAATCTTCCCGGGCCTATGTCAAGGAGCAGGGTCTAGACGAGAAGAAGGAGAAAGTCAAGACGCGCCGTGATCCAGCCACGCTCCCCCCTGTACCGGAGAAGAAGAGTATCTTCGATCGCTTCAGGAAGGCGAAAGACAAAATCGATGAGACTCCGAACAAGGAGGCCAAGAGCAGCTTTTTCTCCAAGCTTGGCAAGAAAACTACGACGTATATGCACCAGCTACTGCGTACGGCAGAGGATGATAGACAAGGCCAAGCTGGCATGAAGTGGGAAAACTTTGTCAAGGTCCGCGCGTTGCTTTGATTGCTTTTGCTTGGCTAATGACTATAGTCATGCAGTTGATGACGGATATGGGCTTCACCTACGACCCCAGTACGGCAGGATCCTCCGTGCGCTTCGATCCTCCTGACCCAACAGCGACGGTAAGCGCTAGAACGTGATTATTGCATCTTCAAGCTAACATGTGTTCCTATTCCGTAGCCTATCACCTTCCATAAACGTGAGTCATATTCTCTATTGTTATAAATTCCGAGCTGAAAGCGCCGCACAGCTCATCCGGATCCCACTATTCATCGTATCATGCTCAGGGACTTTGCGAAGAGGTTGCAAGAGTACTATGGCTGGAGCGAAGAAGATTTCGTGAAGTTCACCGGAGTTTGAGCATCGAGCACTGGTTCGTATTCTTGATATTGCGCGTACATAAGCTTACGGACGCGTTCGTCAGTTATAGTAATATTGAATCCGTTCTGGGCGCGATCTTCGCGATCAGGTGACTGTAAGCATTGTGTAGTATATAACTTTAAGCTGCGTGGATGGCTCTGTTGCACTGTCGCTCCATGTCTCGTTCAACAATCAGCACGACAAGATACGTTCTCGCTAGGTATTCCAGATCTTATCCGTCGAGCGAGGCTCCAAACTCGAGCGCAACCGGCGCATCCGAGCGCGAGGGCACATCTGAATGGGAACAGTTCTTCAAACCCCTGCTTCAGCTCACTCTACAGAGGACGGTCGGTGCCGAGAACAATACGATAGAGTCTGTACGGCTTAGGATCGCGTGGGACATGAGCCCGCAGGGAGATCCGCAAGAAATCGTGCTTGTGAGTGGGTGATCAAGACGCCCGCATATATGCGCTCAAACGATGTCTGGTTGGATTCTTCTTTCTTCTTTCCAGGAGGACCTGGACCTGTTAAGCTTCTCGACAATGGGAAGTGCTCGTGCATTTCCTCAGCAGTCGCAAGGATTGCCCCTGAGAGCCGTCTATCAGGACGCTCTCGTCGGCATCCGATATTTGCATCTGCATCCGAGCCCGGTGAGTGCTCACGCGACCTGGGGAAACTATCGAGTCTATGCGTTTTTCGTGCTCTGGATTTGCTAATTTACGCAAATTGCGCGATCATATGCGCGCAGACATACCGCCGATTTCGGATCACATTTGCCTCACCTACCGAGGCAGCTCAGTTCATTGACAACATACGATATGTCTGCCCGTGTCAACCCAACAGACCGGCCTCTATCAACCACGGCGCACCTCTGCTCAGGACCATCGCCTCCCAGAACTCTCAAGGAGTGGACTTCCCTTCGAGCAGCCCACCTATACCCCAGTCTCAGAGTTTCCCGGAACTGTTCGCATCGCAGGTGACCTCTCCCGAACAGCAAGGCACGTTAGCGCCAGAGTCGAACCATGGAGGCCGAGTCCAGTCGGCTCCGCTGATTGCGAGACATTCACGCCTCCATCACCAAGCGCCGTCCTCTTCCAGCGATGCCATTTCCACTCCAGAGCCTCGGCTGCCGTTACGGGACCCCGTGGCGAGGACGTCTTTGCGCTTCCACCCCCCGACGTCTTCCCCGCCACGGCCTTCGCCGCCGAGTGGCAGCGATCCCTTGGACTTGTTGAGGGGTGGAACCCAAACGGCCGCAGCGTCAGCCGAGGAAGTTCCTCGTGATCGATTACTGGCAGCTCTGGAGGAAGATCCGTCTCTCGAGAAGCTATCGCGCGGTGACCTCGAGGAACTGGTGGGGCGCGTCGTTCGCGAAGAAGGGTTTGCTCAGCTAGTACGTATTTCGCCTCGATTCTACCTATCCCGTGTTAACCGGACAACGTCCTTCGGCCTAACCAGCTGGAGAAACTTGACTCCATGTGGGCGATGAAAGGGTTTCTGGGCCGATGAGTAGCTGTCAACGAGAACGGCACGTCGGCAATTAGCAACCATGAGAGGGTCGTACGTTGAGCATTATGTATCGCATGAGTTATTGGGTCCCGTTGCAAAGCGCGAGTCTGAGTCAAGTAACCACTAAAGTACTCCAGCGATGTTGTCAGTGGACTGTGGTTTGCAATTGGTCAGAGCCGGCGACGCGCAAGCCTGCTTTCAAGACTGGCATCTTATCTGATAAGCGGAGTCGTGGCTAATCATGCCGGTGCAATCGGATCCGGTGATCGGAACTGCCAACACTACGAAGTATTACTGAGCTCGCCAAGAAACCATGCCTTTATTCCGAGCGTTACCCACATGGATTATATTTCTGCCTACACCAATGCCCTACTCGTTCTCCTACAGCCCTACGGTTGCACTCCTAGATTGGTTCGAGCGTGTAGCATGCCTTTCGCGTGCACTGCGACTGAACTTCTATGGGGAAACCCGCACAGCAGCCTAACCCACATAGGCTCTTAGTGCTATTTTCGTGTCGCGCCACCGACCCCTGGATCAATATGACTAAGGTCTCAGTAACCCATCCTCACCCATCGGGGCCCGGACGGCCAGGGAGCCTGTGCCAGAGTTATAAGATTTCTTGCGCCTAGCACTCGCGTTTCCCACTTCCTTCGAGTCTTGGATCCCGCCATGCAGCAGGAAGCGAGTCATAACAACTCTCACAGCGACGTGCGGTCCGTCGACGTCGACGCTGTTACTGTCGAAGGTGGCTCCGGCTCGCTCGAGAAGGCGGGTGCGGACAAGGAGGAGGCAGTACAGGCGGACGCTGAGAAGGCTGCACCCGCCCCGCCGGCCTTCAACGTTCCGGACGGCGGTTGGGAGGCTTGGTCGGTCGTGGCTGGTGGCTGGTTCGCGCTTTTCTCAACATTTGTTGGTGATGACCATGATCCGTGCGCGACCCTTGCATGCTGAAACTCCGGTCTGCAGGGTTATGTGAACGCGTTCGGCGTGTATCAGGTATATATTCAGTCGTAAATCCAGTTACGAAGGAGCTCACGACTACTTTCGTAGGCTTACTATGTTGAAAAATTGGGACGGTCGGACAGTGCTGTTTCATGGATCGGCTCGTTCCAGCTGTGGTTGATGTTCACCATGGGCTTGTTCACTGGAAAATTATTCGACGAGGGGCATTGCCGGCTCCTGATTTTCGTGGGCTCCGTGTTCTACATCGTTGCGTGCGTATCACTTCTCCGTGTTGTGACTTCTCTGTCCTGACCACCAACCGCAGTTTATTCATGACATCACTCTGCACGGAGTACTGGCAGGTGTTCCTTGCGCAGGGTGTCTGCGGAGGAATCGGCCTTGGGATTCTATTCCTGCCCGCCCTGAGCGTCGTCCCTCGTGCGTCTAAGATCGTAATGTATGGCATACCCCATTGACCCCCTACCTTCCTCTCAGAATGGTTCCAAAAGCGGAGAGCATTTGCTACAGGTGTGGTCACGACCGGATCTAGCGTCGGCGGTGTCGTCTTCCCAAGTAAGCTAGCTTCGGCATCGCGTCGGCGCGTCAATCGACTGACAGGATCTGCGTAGTTATGCTCAATCACCTCTTCAACTCCGTCGGGTACGCAAAAGGCGTTAGGGCCTGTGAGTCGCATGCGGGGTCCATCGTTGGTGGCGGCTGTCTACAGGGTTTACTGACCGTACCGCCATTTGATAGCGGCGTACATCATCCTGGGCTGTCTCGTCCTCGTGAATCTGCTCATCAAGCCGCGGATCCCCGGGCGATCGAAGCGTCCCGCTCACATGCAGTTCCCGGCCCCTGATATGAAGTCCATCCTCACGCATGATGCCTACTGGGCCACTATCGGTGGTGGATTCCTGATTATGTGGGGATTGTGTACGTTCTCTGCCGTACTCAAACTGCGTCACTTCTGACTTACCGCTTCTGGCCCTAGTCTTCCCCTTGTTTTACATTCAGGTGTTTGCGCAGAGCCACGGGGTCAACGAGAACCTGTCGTTCTACCTCCTGTCGATACTCAATGCCACTTCCATATTCGGACGTGTGAGTCGGCCTTTGCCATTTTTCAGTTGCGTTCCCCTCGTTTCTGACGCGGTACGTTATGAACAGACTCTGCCCAATCTCTTGGCGGATAAATTCGGCGTGATGAACATGCTCATCGGCGCTGCCTTCTGCGCGGGCGTGCTCAACTTCGTATGGCTCGCGTGCACCAGCGAAGGCGCTTCTATCGTCTTCTCCATCCTTTATGGTTTCTTCAGTGGCGCATACGTAAGCATCATGCCCGGCGTCATCGCCAGTCTCAGGTACGTTCTATGCCCTCTTTGGATTTCCTTCTCACTTCGCTGACCACGGCTGTTTAGCTCCCATATTGGTGAAGTGGGCGTCCGCATGGGCTTTGCGTGGAGCATTATCGCGCTCGCGGCGCTGACGGGTACTCCGATTGATGGGTACGTACATGGCAGCTGACTCGCCATTCTTCGTTTGCGGTGGCCTCACACGGGATTAACAGAGCCCTTCTTGGAACGACGACGCTGACCTGGTGGAAGCCGGCGGTGTTCTCCGGCGTCGTCACTCTTGTTGGCGTGGCCATCATGTTCGTCGGCCGCGTATGGCATGCGCAGGCTAAGGGTCATCATCGTGTTTGAGGATTGGAGGCTGTCTCACATGGAAGTGGAAAATCTAATCATACCTCATCTCCTTATATTTGCATAGAGTGATAGAACACATGCTCAGTGAGCGGTAAACCTTGTTCATGCCCAGTAATACGATATTGACGATCTGTTCAGTCTGTATCATTAACATTGCTATGCTAGCGCCTCTACTCTGTGATTTCGCTAGCGTGATATCTCTTCCAACATCGGTGAGCTTCATCCCGATGCACATTTTGCGAGGTAAATGATCAAATCTATGAAATCAAGCACGAATAATGAAGAGTGAATAAGCAGGCAAAACTTTATAAGGATTCGGCTTTACTTCGTTGATCATGCAGTCTAATCGTACAATACTCGTAGGTCGTTGCAACGTAAGCAAGCAATGAACAGGTCTCGACGCTCTCTACCGCTTTGCATCCTCCACAAACTCGCTGCTTCCCTTCTCGTTCTCCGACGCGCTCTCCACCGCAGTCCGCGCTTGCTGATGCGCGTAAAGCCCGGACTCGTCCACCTCCGGGGACGACTTCTTGAGCCGTTCCGAGTCGTGCACATTCCGGAAGCGGAAGCCGCCCTTCGTCGTCTGGTCGATGACGAGACCGATGGCGTAGATCGACATGGTGAGGTAGCCCGAGACGGGAACGAGGTACGAGCGCCGTGTGGAGGCTTTGTCTGCCAACGCGCCCTGGGCTGGTGGGTACCACGCTCCGCCACCTACGCCCATGACGATCAATCCGGAGCCTTTTTTGACGTGCACGCCCAAGTTCTTGGTGCCCAGCGTGAAGATACACTAGTCACGATGTCAGTGATCTTGACATCGCAGGCTCTGTCAGTCCACCTACAGGATAGCAGATGGATTCGAAGAAGAATAGTGCGAATAGGCAGCCCACGCCCGCGCGTCCGGTCGCCTGGCTCACGCCGAGGCAGAATCCACTGCAAAGGAGGCCGTATATCGAGAGCAACAGCGCAGGGTCAATGAAGTTGAGGAGGATGACTCCAACGAAGCGTCCCGCCGTGAACGTCATTTGGCAATAGGAGAAGAGGCGGGAGGCCTCTGGGTGGGCGATGCCGATTCCTTGCTCTGTGAGGAAGTTGACGACGAAGGAGGCGACCGCAACTTGAGCGCCACTGAGGATCATAGGTCAGAGTAGGAATACCGCGCTCATTCCAAGCGGTCACGCACACGTAGCAGGTTTGCGCAACGAAACCGAATACGCATCGATATTGCTTCCAAAACGGCCCAATGTCCTCCTTCAACCCTAGCTCTTTGATTTCATTGGTTAAGGCATCTTCGGTGATCTCGGGCAGGGGGCAGAAGCTGCGGAACATTATAGGCATTAGGCGTGCAAGGCATGAAACCACGCGAAACGCACTAGAACAAGATGTTCAGTAAGACACCAAATGCGGACACAGCGAGGTACACCCTGAAAGAACGTCGTCAAGAGAATATCCGACATCGTTCTGTGAGAAACGCGTACCATTGGACGGTGTCGAGACTGGTCGCGTTCTTTCCGGTGAAGAACCATCGAGACGCGATGAGCGGGCCAGCAAAGGACGCTACACCCTGGAAGCCCTGGCTGAAGTTGAGGCGCGCCGCAGCGTACTTTTCAGTACCAAGGACGGCGATGTAGGAGTTGGCGGCCACTTCCAACGTGGAGAGGCCGCAGCCCATTACGAACGTGCACGCGACGAAGCCGCCGTACTTCTCGAATTTGGCCGATGGCCAGAAGAAGATCGCCCCCAGGGAGTAAAGGCCGAGGCCGATGTGAATCCCTTTCTTGTAGCCATTCCGCCTCATCTACGGATACCGTCGATTAATTGAAGTTCAGTGAGACTCATGAGAGAGTACGCACATATACACCGGCAAATGGTGCCCATACGAAGTAAGCACCCTACCAAACGTTATCCAGGATTAGACGCATGTTTCCAAGGGGGACGCATCAAGTACTCACGAAATATGCCAATTGCAACAGGGTACTCTGCAACTTCGTGATACCGAAGACGGTTTGGAAGTGCGAATTGAGCACATCAAGGAGCTGCAGTACCAGGTGAGTCCTCAGATATAGCAGCTGGATTGATTTATATGAGCTTACACCGTATGCAAATCCCCCTTATAGACAGATCGGCATCAGCACGACGTCGGACAGGTTTATCTGGTACTACTCACAGGTGAAGAAGAGGGAGGTGATAAGCGCGAACGCGAATACCCACTGCCTGCGAGGCAGCTGAGAACCTGATGACCCATGAGCACGGTTTCGTCGAACCGAACGGAAATCGATACTCACCGGTTATTCCTGGCGGAGGGGGCATGGTGGGGACGGTCAAGGAAGGCGACAGGCAGTCTCATGGGGCCTTTAAAGGTCGGACATAATTGGGTAGGCGGTCGCAAATTCTGATTACCCTATTGATATTCAGGGGTTCCCCGGGCGTCCGGGCGGGGTAAGGAAGTGGGGTAAGACCTGGGGTAAGATCACGAGATGCCCGACCCTGGCCATCACCGGCCCGGTAAGTAGGTTCATCCAAAATTTGCACCTACCTTCGATTCTACTTCAGGTCATTCGGAGCACGTACCGTATCATACTCACCATCACTGAGCTTGGTTTCGTACGATTTCAGGTCGAAACATACGCGTCAGTCCGGTCCGGAAGCCCGTTTGTGCCTATCAATCACTCTTCTCGTGCGCGGACAGCTGGCTCGCGACCAGACAATAGAAGCCCCCGATAGCTACGGCTCGTATCGTCAAACGTTACGCTCCACTCAGCATCAACACGCAGGGACAACCCAATCGAGCAACAATCCAGCCGGGCAAGCATGGCCGCCGAAACAGCGCTTTCAGGACCCTTACCTGTGCTTCTATCGGTGATCACGAACGATCCCTAGCCCCATTACCCTGCATGTTGAACCGTGATTTCGTGCGTAGGGTCGGTATGCGGCTGTCAAAGCCGAAGGGGAAGGCAGGCGCAAAACGATCTTGCGAGTGGCACAGGAGTTTTGGGGTTTGCCCCCGGAGGCGAAAGCCGAGCTGCTGCATAGAAGTGTTTGTCTGCACGCAGCGTGCCCCGCGATATGCTGGAGAGATCGACGTTCTCATCGACCCTGCTCTTAGAATACATCGACGTTCCCAAGTACTGCTGGATCTCCCGTCGCGCAGCAGATAAAGACTCTGCCTGCATGGCAAACGGATGAGGATCCGTTTGACGAGATCGCGATCCATACCGCCGGGCTGGGAATCCTAGTGCGAACGGATTTCACGGACGACGACGCTTGGCAATCGTTCTTGGCGAAGCTCAGGGAAGGCGAGCAAGAGTTTGCTGGCGCTACTAATAGAGAGGATGCGCAAGACGCTCAGGAAGACGTCCAGATGGTCGTCGAGAACCCTATTGACAATGCGAGTGGGTCAACGCAAGAAGAAGTCGTGATGGAGGAGGGAGAAGACGGCAGCGACGATGAAGAATCCGAGGATTCTCCAGCCCCCATCTTCGCCGTCCTGGACTCGCCCCGGGACGCGCTGGAAAATATGTCCAATCTCGCCGCGCTTCGCCTCGTGAACGAGGTGGGCGTGCGGCCCGCGCCACCCCTGCCCGCAGGCACGTCTCGTGCCAAGCCTTCTCACCGGCTGATCGACCACGACGGATGGCAGGAGATTTACACTGGCAAGCCGGTCTGGATCTACGACGCAAGATCTAATGCGGATCAAACGGCACGGGTGGTTAGCCAGACAAGCACCGATTCCACATATGGCACAGCGACGTGAGTGCTTCCTCTTTGGCGCGGTTGCATACGATATAACAACGTACTCCAATCTCCAATCAACAGCGGAGACAGCTGGAGAGCCAGAGTCTCTCATATCTGCGAGCTTCAGGTGAACATGGCGGTGATGGGGATGAAGGTGGATTTTGGCGGTTTAGATCGCTGGGATTACCACGAACGAAAGCGGAATCTGGAGGAAGCTGTCGTGCCGCTCTGAGATTCTCCCCTGCCTCTCGTAGTAAGGAGGTCAAAGATATGAAAGATCACATCGGTCAAACAGATCTTCGTCCAACGCACGAAGCTCCGCAGAGTGTCGGGCGCTTCCCGAAGAACCGCAAGCGAACACACTGCTGTATATCGTCCTTTCTCATAAGAACCACCATTGCACTGCTTTGCCTGCACTATGTAGATTTTCCCTGGTCCCTGGAACGCAGGCGACAAGCTATGCAGAAATGCGAACAGAAGGTCGTTGTTGGCTTCCGATACCCAATGCGGGGGTATGCTGGATAGCAATTGGAAGACCACGTGGAAGCCGCATATACGTCCAACACTGCGGGCGTAGCAGATTCCCGTGAAAGGCAGATTGTTAAAGGGCTTGAAGCCATCGTTGTTCGCCCAGTGAACAGGCTCCATCGAAAGCAGAGCGAGGTGGCCCAGTGCGCAAGTCCGCTAAGCGTCTCCGCTGGCTCGCGCTGTCTCACCGCCCTCTGAAGCTTCTGAATGGATATAGTCATCGCGTACAATGTCATACTATTGATGTGCGCGATCCGGCTAACCGATCCGCCACCTGATGAACGTCTGAGTACAGAAATCTTGGCATCGAATTCAAGCTCGGCCACTCACGTCCCGTACGTATGGCAGGGTGAGGAAATGCCCAATAAATGGTAGCTGGCGTAGGAAAGTAAGGATTACAGGGAAGAAGTCGCTGAAAGGGCGTCGCGACGTCAGTAGTGATTCCAATTCGAACATGAATACACCAGTAAACGCACCCGAATAAGTTTAGGAAGCCAAATGTTTCCACGACCATTCCAACAAAGGGCCACTTCAAGAAGACGAGAAGGATCCCCCCAATGAAGCATGCCGTCCCTCGCATCTTGTTCTTGCGCGCGAAAAAGTAGAACGTCTTGGTGAAACCGATGATGAGGGTCAACCCCGAGAGGAACAGAACCTAGCACGGAGGATATCAGATTCAGTGCAGAAGGACATCAGG
Source organism: Punctularia strigosozonata HHB-11173 SS5 (assembly GCF_000264995.1). Taxonomy (NCBI): domain Eukaryota; kingdom Fungi; phylum Basidiomycota; class Agaricomycetes; order Corticiales; family Punctulariaceae; genus Punctularia; species Punctularia strigosozonata. Next base: position 1,747,968 of record NW_006767435.1, read on the forward strand.
AGCATATCAAGCGTACGTTTCCCAAGGCCAAAAGCGCGCCGTCGAAGAACAAAACAACCCCCAAGAACATGAACAGCACGCCGAAGGTGGTCAGCGCCACGCCGATTTCTGCAGGGACGAGACTGAGTATATTGCCCTCGCAAGCCTCTCAGACGTTGTGAAGCTGACTTTGAGCATCCGTGAGCCACATGTTGGAGAGTTCTGAAAATCCGGAGGTCGTTGTCGCTTGCGACGTGTACGCGTTATTCCAAGTCTGCCGCCTCGATGACGGAGACGTGGAAGGCACGTGTACATTGATTCTCGGCTGAAGTCAGAACACCCACGTTGACGGGCGAACCATTCAGAATCCCACAATGTTAGCTGGAGAGTAAAATACGTCCTCGAGCGAGACCTGAGCACAAGTGTAAAAAGGCGATATTGGACACGCCAGCACACCTTCACAGGATCCCGGACTTATCCTTGTATATGCGAATGTCAATATTGCGAACCACGACCTCTCTCCTCCCTCAAGGCATGCGGTCTGTAAGTCTTCACCTGTCTACTCCATATGCTCTCATCCGAAGAGCTTGGCTTCACAGCGGAGCTACAAGCACCCGCTTCCTGAGTTGGCCCGTCGGCGCCATACGCTTACTCCGGTGCATTTGCTTTCTTGACATAAAAATCTCCCTGATTCTCCGGTAAGCGATTGCATTGGATGCACTGTAGCACTTGGAGCTGATCTTCATTTTGCGATCCTCCCCATGCTTCGGCCTATACCGGGTTATATCCTGACTTGCCACGAGAGAGTGGCGAGGACACTGGAAGTCATGTCCAGGACGATACTATCGCCCGTATCAACGACTCTCCAACATTGACCATACGGCGCAGCAGTCTCAACGCGAAATATCGCACAGCGCCTCGCGGCGGACATCGCAGATGCCACCAGCAGCCATCGGAAATACTAGATCGCGGTCTTGACCATGGTAATCGGAGGTTTTGTGTTCCATCATCGCCGGCCGTGGAGTCAGGTCACCTTCGTTATGCATTCTGAGCAGATGCCTTTTCCTACTTGTCATTAAACAGATGCATATGCGGCATGCATATTATTCCCCTCATTTCATATCAGCATATAGCACTGGCCGGGAGTAAACGGTAGAATGAAGTGTGTGGAACCAGTCAGTGCAGTCCTCACGAAGTGCCGTTCGTACGTGGCGGCTATTCAGAGAATGATGGCCACGGGGGCGAAGTGGGAGTCGACCGCATGGTCGATTCCCATCGGAAGGACCAAAGGTTATAGGTTAAACGTAAGACTTCGCCGAGCCTCCGACTTGCTGCATGACAATTCTGTGAACATGAAGAGAATGCCGAGTGGGATTGACTTTGACGACTGCTTCTTTTGGCGCAGGTCAGAATGCCCTTCACATGGACGAAGGAGTGCATCAAGCATCGTCTCCAAATTCGCGCATGTGCGAACGAACATCAATTCAGTACCCATCTCAGTCCCGAGAGCTCTGAGAATTGGGGAACTGATGCGCAGCCAATGGTGGTCAAGTGTCCTCGGAAGTGTTGCTTGGTTTCCCCAACAAAACCACATGCGCCAGCCGACAGAAGATGTCCCGAATATGTTCCAACATCCGCCGGCACGATGCATGAATGCCCAAAGCCTGATGCTGCACACGGAGGAGCACACAGAGATCGCCGCGAAAGTCATGCAATAAGCAGTAAAACATGTGTACACACAATCGAGCAAAAATCGTCTACTCGTCGGGGATCTCGATCTCCCCCGAGTTGATGCCGTCAATGATGTCGTGTGGCGGTTGGCCGTCGACGGTGCAGCCCACACTCTGTGCGGTGCCCAGAATCTCCTTGCAGCCGTTCGCAAGGGTCCGGGCGAGAGATTTTGACCTCATCGTCCGTGCGATCGAGATGATCTCGTCAAGAGGAATGTTGCCGCCGTGCTTGATGTTCTTCTCCTTCTTACGGTCACGCGGGGGCTCTGTCGAATGCGGAGTTATAGCTTTGTTACTGAGCGATTAGATGCATGATTTTCAACGTACCCTTGAGAGCCTTGATGACGAGCGAGGAGGCAGAGGGGACAACGGAGACTGCGGCTTGACGGTTTTGGATGGTGAGCTGGACAGTAACGCGCAGGCCCTTCCATGCAGAGGTCGCCTTTGCGATATCTTCACCGACCTTCTTCGGGGACTATTCGGAGAACACTGTTCAGTTGTCCGCTACGAGACATCAGAGGTTGACATGAGCGTACCAGACCCAAAGGACCGATCTTGGGCGCAAGGGCAGATGAAGCACCGACTTCGCCACCAGTGGCCCGGAGGTAGATGATTTTCACCTCATTGGGATCCTAGCAGTCCGCGGTGAATCAGAACAGAGTCCCCGATACAGGATGCGCTGAATATTCACGAGTTTGGGGGCCATGGCGAGTCACTGAACGATAGACCAAAAGTGCGGAGTGGTGGAGGGCGGTGGCCAAGAACTGTATAGCTGTCGGCCAGACGCGGTCCCAGGCTCGTCGCGCCGCTGCCATCCCTCGTTGGATCCCCGATTGAATCTCCGTCAGATTTGCGGAAACCTTCATCAGCGGCGGGTCCTGCACCGTCGAGCTCTTCCTCGTATCTGACCACGACGCGTGCGATGGCTGGATGGAACCGTCACTGGGCAGGGTCGAGCTGCCCGCTCCGTTCGAAGATGTGGACGTAGATCACCTCGTCCTTCTCATCGGTATGTATGACTTTTACAACGCATAGGATTGGCTCTCATCCCCTCCAGCCGACATGTTCGAGCGTTTGATGAAGCACAATGACCAGATCCCGCTGTCTCCGTGCGTGCTGCTGTGCATCAATTATCGGAGCGTCACCAACGTGGTTTCAGGGAGAGCCTCACGCGATTTCACTCGAGATCACCGCCGAACATCTCCATTCTCGACTATTTACGGCGTATCGTCAAGTTCACTAATGTTGAAGTGAGTTCCATACACGGTTCCATCTGTAGCATATATCTGATTCCAAAATATCACAAGCGTGCGTGCCTGTTGCTCGTCCTGCGCTACATCGATCAGATCGCCGCCCGCAACCCGTTATTCACCCTGTCGTCACTTACTTGCCACCGCTTCGTGATCACGTCCATCGCCATCTCCAGCAAATGCTTCTGCGATGCCTTCTGCACCAACTCGCACTACGCCAAAGTCGGTGGTATCTCTGTTGCCGAGCTCAACCTGCTCGAGCGTGAATTCTTGCAAGCCACGCGCTGGCACCTCCTGGTTAGCCACGCCTTCCTTAGTCCTTTCCCCTCCGAACTGGTCCCTTTTCGTTTTCTTTCGTTTTGCTGTTTCCTTTCGGTCCCGCGAAATGACAGAACCACCGATATGGCCAAACATAACTTGCTAACGTGTGGCATTTTCCCTTCCCCTTTCGTCAGTGCACGCGCGATATCCTCCAGGATTACTACGTCAACCTCGTGCGCACCCACAGCAGTGGCATCTACATCATCTCGGGCGATCCGACGGCTGGGAGCAGTAGCAGCACCGCCCTATCAGAGTCCTCCTCGTCCGACAGCAGCGACGTGGACATGGACACGGGACCCTCGCGCTCGGTTTCGCCTACCAGCACCACCCGAACCGAAACACCCCACGCGCCGATGGATATCGCGGTCCCGTCGGGCCACGGTCGCCGACATGACGTTCCCCAAGACGCCCCACGCGGTCCCACGATTGAGCAGAACGTCGCGTTCCAAACGTGGAGGGGGGACGGTTCTTGAATTTGGCGTGCAGTGTAATTCCACCGTATCTCGCGGGAGAACACCGACCCATCTCGCGGTTGATCTCGCAAGTCGGGACTTTTCCTCTCACTCTCATAACACCAATGTAAATGCATCTCTATATATCAATGATCCATCAAACGATCCGATTGTATTGTAAACTATGAAGCACAATTGCACGAACTCTCTGAGCGAGAAGGGGAAGAAACGAGGAAATGATGAAATAATGAGCGTATGTGTTTGTGTTGTTGAGTCAGCTGAACCGCGATTTTGGGTGGGTGCCGAACATCGATGCCAAAGAATGCAGGAGAGAGGTTGGAAGAAGCAGGAGGAGCGGGGTGGATGGAAGAGAGAGAGAGAGAAAGAGGTCGGAACTATTACAACGCTTTCAAGCGCGTGCATACAACGGAGCGCGATTACGTCCGAGAAGGAGAGCTTGGTCGGTTGGCGAGATTCGTATGATTCGCCGGGGAGCCTGGTGGTGTTTATGGCACTGATAGAACAAGTTGCACGGACGTACGCTACTTTACGGAAACAAGTACACGCGGCACACGTGCGCGGACGCGTGCCGAAAACGCAGAACGGGGGGCTCCAGCGCTTGCCGCGCGTATCGCGTTGACACCCTAGAATGACCGGGAGCCGGAGGCCTGTAAGAGCCTGTCTATCATGCAGATGAACATGGGGGCGGGGGATTGGGGGTTGGTTTGTGTCGTCAAGGGTTCGGTGAGGTCGGAGATCGGGGTGCAGGCCGGAGGAGAGGGTGGTGACGAGCGGGGCCGGTGCCGAAAGCGCTATCACCGACGGAGGGCAGAGAGCATTTTCGCGAGCGCGTTGATCTGGCCCTTCTGCACCTTCTTCGGAGTACCGTCCGCGACGTCGTCGTTCTCGCCGCCGCTGTCGAGATCCGTCGTGCTCGTCGCCGCGTCCTGGCGATGGCTCACGGGCGACTTGGGACCACCGGTCGAGGCCGCGTTGCGCTCGGTGCGTTCGCTGATCGGGTTAAGCGGCGAGTTCGGCCCCTTGCGCGTTCGTTGCTTGCGCGGGACCGGTGGCGAGCCAAAGATGTCGCCTTCGGGCTTGTGGTGCATGCCGCGCGGGAGCTGGTGCAGCGCCCAGGGAACGCCGTCCATGACTGTGTGGGTAAAAAGATAGTTAGCAAGGCGATCAGATAAGCAAGATGAAAGGAAGAGATGGGGCCCGCGAGAAAATAAGAGAAGAAGGGGAAGAAGCAAGAACCTGAAGAGGAAATGGAAGTAACACGCACTCTTGACGTTCCGCGGGGGCATGTTGACGACCTCCTGTCCGAGTGGCGAGCGACCCCGGCCAGACGGCGCGAGCGAGGGCTTGCTTCCGTTGCGCCAGCTGCCGGAGGAGAGGCTGGTTGCGACGGTCGATACGCTCTGGCGGCTGCCGTTGCTGTACCGGGTGAACGCGCTGGTGGACGAGGCCGCGCTCGACATCGAGCTGCGCCAGTTGGACGACGCGATCGAGCTCGCGCTCGACGCCACCTGCCGGCCGCTGCGCGTGCTCGTGGGTGACACGCCGCGCTGCTTGTTGAGGGGCTCGAACGCGCCTCGCTGGTTCTCGGTCGGCTTCTTCGACATCGGCTCGAACGTTCCGGTAGCGTAGAGGCTGACGGGTGAGCGGTTGCCCTTCCTGGCGCGGCCGCGCTCCTTTTCGACGGCGGTGGCCGATGAGGCGGCAGAGGCAGCGCTTGCGTCGAGACCCATGATAAGGCTCGTGACATTGCTCGCGAGCGTACCCTGGTTCTTGCCGCTGTGCGTGCTCACGCGGTCGGATGCAGCATCGACGTCGAGCGAGGCCGGCTCCGCGCCGCGGCCCTCGCGCACACCCGACGAACTCGTCTTCCCGAAAGACAGCTTCCACTTGGACGGCTTCTTCGCGAGCGGCGCGACGCTCGCCGCGACGCTGGGCGGCATCGGCGGAAGCGGGACTTCGGCGGCCTCGGGCAGCTGCGTGCGCCGGGAGAGCTCGCGCGCGAGCTGCTGGGACGCGAACGCGAGCTCGGCCGCAATCGCGTCTTGCACGTCCGCAGCCGGCGGCGGCTTGCTCTTGCGGGCACCGCGCTTGCGCCGCTTGATGTTCGACTGGCTGCGGGAGCCCGTTCCGTCCTCGTCCTCGTCTTCGTTCTCGTCCGCGGCCTGGGCGAGGTCCGCCTCCATCTCCGCGTCGCGCTCCTCGTCGATGACGGGCGACAGCTCCGACGTTCGCAACACCTCGAGGATGCCGTCGTCGCTGGCGAGCTGCACCGGCGTGAAGGTGGGCGTGCCGGAGAGGCGGCGCACCGGCCGTGTCTCGCTCGCCTGCCGGGACTGCGGGCGCGAGTTGGGCGCGGTGCTGACGATCGGGTGACCCGCGGTGGACGAGAGCGAGCGCACGCGGTGGTGGGGCGACGGGGGCGTCGCGAGGAAGAGCGCAGGCAGGTCCTTCACCCAGTCGCAGAACTCCCACGCCGAGACGCGGGGAGGATCCGCACGGGGATCGGTGGGGATGCAGAAGACCTTGTGCGCGAGAAACTCGGCGACGGGGAGCGTCATGCCCGCGAAACGCTGCATGAAGAAGTTGACGGGCTGCTGGCGGAAGAGCTCGAAGGAAGAGCAGCCGCCGGCCGTGGTGTCGGTCCAGGGATTATAGTGGTACAGCCTGCAAGAGGCATGAGCAAAGGAACACGAAAGAGGATGAAGTGGCACACTGACATGTTGATCAAGACGATACCAAGCGACCAAACATCGGCCGCCCGGGGTTTGTAAGTAGGGGCAATATTATTCCGGCATTCTATCGGGCACGCATAAGCTTCGAATCGTTCTAAGCCACTGCCCGGAGACTATTCTCACCGTAACTCATGTAAGGCGCACTTCCGCAGTCCATATCGGCCGAGTCGACGTCCGTCGTCGAGAGTCCAAAGTCCGACAGCTTGACGATGACCTTGCGCTCCTGGCGGCCGTCGACCGCCGTCCAGCCGTCGGTTACGATGAAGTTCTCGGGCTTGATGTCGCGGTGGAACACGCCCGCGTCGTGGCAGGTGCCCACGGCCTCGCACATCTGCGCGAACATGGATGAGACGAGGCGGAGGCGGGTCCGGGACAGAAGCTGGTCCGGATGCATGGACGATAGCAAACCAGGCGTCGGTGGCGTGCGCGACGAGGGGCTCGCGCCTTCCGCGATGGCCGTGTGGGCGTGGTCGCGGGCCTGCTCCAGGAAGTAGAACAGGTCCTCGCCGGGGACAAATTCGAGCAGGAGCAACAGATATGAGGACGTTTCGTAAGTACGGTGGAGCGTGACGATGTTCGGGTGGCTGGGCAACGACTGGTGGATGGTAACCTGTCGGAGAAAAAAAGGGCGGATATATGCGTGAGACAAGGCGAAAAAAGACGCATATAACGACGCTCGGACGACGGTCAAGGACGCTCACCTCTGTCATCTGGGCTTCCAGGGCGTCCTGGTCCAAGTTGGCTTTGGAGAGCACCTTGATGGCGTACTCGCGGCCGTACTCGACCGAGTGGCGGGAGGAAGCGTCGTCGAGCTCGAGGCGCCCGACGTTGCAATGATCATCCTCGGAGACCGTGCCACGGGAAAGCACCTCGCGGACGAGGTAGACAACAGCATAGGAACCGGTACCGAGGCGCTTGACGACCTCAAACTCGGCGGCAGGCTCGACGTAGTCCGGGGAGCGCGCACGAGGGGCGTGCGGGACGAGACGAAGCTGCTCGCCCTGGAGCTCGATATGCTCGCCAAGGCGGTCTCCGGTCGTGAGGACGTCGTCGATAACGGAAGAGGCCCACGAGTTGCGGGTCTGTTGCTGCTGCTGCTGATGCGGTTGGGAAGAAACAACAAGGGGGGTCGTGGCAGAAGAAGGATACGAAGAAGTCGGAACCGGGTGCGAGAAATAGGTCGGGCGTGTGGCCGAGGAGGGGGAGGGAGAGGGAGAGGGAGAGGCGAGGCGGGGGAGGTGGGTGTTGACGAAGAGCGGGGACGGGCGGGAGGAGGACGATGGCGGTGGTGGTGGTGCGTAGGCCGACCGAGCGCTTGGCATGTCGAGAAGGGTACGCGGGGCGGTCATGGACGGGCTTGCGCTCGCATGTCGGTCGTCAGAGAGGGCCTTAAGCTGCGTGTTGGTGGGCAGACGCTGGATGGCGAGCGGCTGGAACATCGCTCGGTGCACTCAGTGATGAGAGACGGCGCTGGGCCCGATAAGCGGGCGGACCACGGACGTCGTGTCTTGGACGATGGCGGAGACGCTCTGGCGAGCTGTGCGCTGCCTGGGGCGTCGCGGCCGACGACGGCGACGATGACGGGGGGAGATGGTGGTGCTAAGACAAGACGGGTGTCAGTTTAGGGCGGGCTGGAGGCTGGACGACGTTGACTTGCAGGTAGCTTATAGGACGCCGATGACCAGCACAACCAGCGGAGACGAGGGCGGGAGGAGAGGAGCGAGGACGGGCGGGCTGGAATAGGGAACAGCCATGGTGTGCACATGTTGCCGTGCTTCTTGGGCAGCGACCAGCACGCGCACCACGCCGCGTGCTCCCACCCACGCTTATCTCCATCACACGTCCCATACACTCATCATCCAGTCCACACGGCCTACAAACTATCTACGCCCCGCCGACGTGGAACCGCGCAGCCCGGCCAGTCTGTGCCCCAGTCCCACCACCCGGCCCAGATTAGCTGCTGCCATCCAGAACCGCCGTCCACCGCGCCTCCAGCTCCGCCCGCCCGCCCGCTCCCAGCCCGCCCCGAGCCGCCACCACCACGTCCCGCGCCGCCCCCCCGCCGTCGTGCCGCACGAGCCACGCCGCCCAGGCCACGGCCGCCGCCACCTCCTCGCCCTCCAGCCGCCGCCACCGCTCGTACACCCGCCGCAGCACCCCCGCCTCCGTCTCCGATTCAAACACCGCCCGCCACACGTCCCCGTTAGGCAAATACCGCCTCCCAATCTCGATCACCCGTTCCCCCCGGCGCGTCGCATCCTCCCCAGGCACGTCCGGGCCCGGAGCCATATGGCCCCCATACAGCACCGTCACGTACCGGATCAGCAGCGCCCGGTGCACGTCCAGCGCCTGGGAAGTCGAACCGTCCGCCGCGAGCATCGCCATGCTCTCGCCCAGCAGCCGCTGATCACCAAGCGGAACAGAAGCAGCGCGCGCCACGCAAAGGCAAAAAAAAAAGAATGAACGAAGGACCGAGCTCAGATCAGAAACGGTTCAACATCCATTAAAAACGTAATGAATCCCATACCTCGAGCAGCTCCCGCCTGGCCTCGGTCCGCGTTCCTGATCCTCTTGCATCATCCTCCTCCGCGGCACCGTCGCGGTCAAGCCTTTCAAGGCCCCAAGTCCAGATCGCCAAGTCACCCGCGCAAGTCCTCCTTGCCTCCTCCCACGCCTTGTCTGCCTCTTCGCGCGTGCTGAACTCTCGCTCGACCTCCAGCCTCTCCAACCAGACTTCGGCGCTCGCACATCTCCTCGTATACCTTTTCGCGATCTTCAACACCTTCTCCGTCTCTCCCATCTCCAGATGGCTCTGCGCTCGCAGCAACCGCAGATGCGCCGCCAAGAGCGGTGCCGCGGCCACCTCCTTGGCGACCAAGCGCAGCGACCCGATCAGATAGAGTTGCTGTAGATCAATATACGTAGACGCGCGCACACACGCAATCCAACGCGATAATGTCAGTATTCACCGTCACGGGATATCATGACCAGGAACGTGAAAATCCGGAAGTGAGCCAAACGAAACAAAGCCGCGCAATCCGAATAGGGCGAATCCGCGGTAAATCGCAGGAAGTAGACGGAGCAAAGCGGTGGTTAAGATACCGAGGCGGAACCGCGAGAAGCCCCACACCGATAGAGACCGCGATAACGAGAAGCCAAGTACAGAGCGGCCAAAGATCCGACCCTGAACATTGTTCGACCCTTCGATCCGCGCAACGCGACAGGGTAAAAATAGCCAACACACAACGTGAACGAGAGGCGAGATGTCGCGTACCAGGTTGTCATCCAGTTGCGGCTTTGTGCACCATTCTTCCACAAACCGCGCGTACGCGCGAGCGGCGCCGTACTCTTCCTCTTCTGCGTCTTTCTTGCTCTTTTTCGACCCCGATGCCCGTGAGTGTCCGCGGACGGCCGCCGCGAACGCTTCGTTAGCGTCTTTTAAAGCTTGTACGAGCTCTTCGCCTTCTAGTGCGTCGTTCAGGAATCGTGTCGCGTGCAGGCTTATCGCTTCTGGATGAGACGCAACGGGCGACGAGCGGAGGAGGGTGTGCAGGTACTCCATGAGGGAGCGCCGCAAGTGGGGTGGCGAAGGGTAGGTGGCCAAGAGGGTGTGCAGTGCGGTGAAGAGTTCTACGGTGGGCAGAACTATAAATTGTACAGGGTCAGCATATATGCGCCTATACGCTCGACAGAACGATTGTATGCACCTTTGACGGCGGAAGAGATGACCGATTGGACGATAGCGCCGTTCATGATTTCCTCCCTCGCCCTGTCCGCCTCGGCCTGTGCATCTGCGTCCTGATCCACGTCCATCCTATCTTCCGCTTCTTCCGCGCTTTCTTTCTCCTTTCCCTTTCCCTGCGCGGCGCCTGCGCTGATGCCTAAAATTTCCCACCGCCTCCGCATACTCTCCACGAACCCAAGCTCCATCTTGACGTACTCCCGCCATAACTGAACGCTGTCCGCGTTCAGGCGTAGGCCGCGCTGGAGCAACGTGCGCGCCGCCGAAGGCGAGCGATGTTCCAGTTCGTGGCCAGCAGCGAGAATGTACAGTGCGGGCGTTGAAGGGTGAAGCTGCAGCGCTCTGGTGGGAAAGATGAGCAAGTTTATTCGGAGAGGCGAGTAATAAATGTCAGCACGCACCGAGCCGTTATGCGTCCAACGAGCGCGCGAGCGCCCTCCTGCTTAGCAAGGTGGATGTACTGTATCCATAGCCCGACATCGTCTTTGAACTTCCGCAGCGCACGTTCATATATGTGGAACTGCCGACGGACGAGGGCGTAGTCCGAGATCGTCGATGGACCCTCAGGAGCCTCTGCGCGAAATCAACATCTCTCAGACATCTAACACAAAGGCATTCTACGCACTAATCCGCTCCGCTCGCTTCTTACGCAAGGCCTCTAGCTGCATCTCGTATGCCGCATAGCGCAGAAAGTCGGCCTTTTTGGCGACGCGCCGGACCAACGCCGTCTCGAACGCGGTCCGCTTTTTTATGATCTGCTTGATTTCTTTCTGAGGCGTATCAAGAGTTGAGCATACACCCATAGTGAGGCGTTTTGGACAAACCCCACTTTAGTGAAGAGACCTTTGTGGACGAGGTCCTTCAGCTCGGCGAGCATCTGCACACGACATTAGTCTTTGTTTCCGCCATTACATCTGCATGCTTACCTGCTCTTGTTGAAATTGCACTCTCTCCATGCTGGGCGATTGATCTCCGCGTCCTTACGAATACGCGTACTACGTTAGCTTTGCCAGAAGGGAGCGGAACAGAATAAACTTTTCCGGAAAGGGGCGCGGTAAACAGAAACGGCCCGCCACACCGTTACATAATCTACCGACTGACTTCCATATCCGGGACGTTCTATCACCCCCCGGCATCCCTCCTCTCTGCCTTCCCTTTCGCCTCGTTTTTTCACCCTTACTGCTTATTTGACTGTTCACTACGATGCCCACACGCGCTCAGAGAGGATTGCGTCACGCCCGCAATGCCTCGGCAGGATCGTCCAAGGCTGGGCTCAACCTCCACTTCACCCAGAAAGAGCCCGCACCACCAAAGGCCGTTGGCCAGGCCAAGAAGCACGGCGAGGTGAGCAAACGTTGCTATTCTGGCTCAATATCGATTTATGTCGACTAACGATGCCCGGACAGGTCCTTACGCGCACGGGTTCTGGCTTGGGGAGGACGAACAGCGCGGTGCGCGTGCAGTCCAAGGACCAAATAGCCCCCGCGCATCCGAAGAAGTCGGCGGGCGCGCACGCGGGTCATAGAAAGGGTGTAACGACGAGCTCGCGGCATAAGGCCGGATTTACGATTGCGAGCCCGTCTACGGATGATGAAGACGAGGACGAATGGATATCCAGCGAAGCCCCCAGCGGCGCCGCTACTCCGAAACAGACTGAATCCGATGACGAAGAGGAGGAGGAAGTGGCCCCTCCGCCACAGCCAAGACCACCACAACATCAACAGCAATTCCAGGTTCCGCCAGCGCAGCACGCGAAGCCACCGACGAACGGGGCCATAATAACGAGCGGCTCGTCTCAACAAGTGACGACCCCTCAAGCCGCTCCCCAGACACCAGCCCCTCCACCGCAGACGCGCGTCACGGCAGCCACACCTCGCACGCCGGAAACGCCGTCGACCAGCTCTCCCCCTTCCCCATCTACCCCGATTGACACTCGCCCTCCCCTGGCCCGCCAACTGGGGGCCAACGGGTATGGGACGCGCTCAGCAGCCACCTCGCCGACGCATCACGACGACGCCCGTTTTCGCCGTTCGGTGACGCGCCCGCCCTCCACGCACTCTGTCACGCGTCTCGACGCGCCGCTCCGACCGCACCCTCTCATCCGCGCGCACTCGCAGGGGCGCGACAGCTTGCTCACGGTCAGCAGCAAGCCGGCCCCCCTCGCACCCCTTATGACTGCCGATACCCCTCGCGCGCAGCTGCACACGCTTTCCGCATCGCCGCCCTCCCCCGCGAGCACGCGCACGGAGACGACTGCCTCGCCCGAGCTGCCCTCACCATCGCACACGTCGACGCAGAACCGGCGCACGTCTATCTCCTCCGCGCGCTCTGTCGCTACGATGCCCGTCCTCACGCAAACGCCGACCTCCGCCGTCTCCTCAATGAATTGGGCGCCGCACGACCGCACCCGCACCATGTCCACGATGTCCTCCTCGTCCGCCAGTTCGCTTGCCGCGATTGCTTCCCGCAGTGGTGCAGTCAAGCGATCCGTGCAAGCCCAGCAGCATGCGCAGACGCATTACATATGTCACCTCCCGCCTCTACCACCGGCTGGCGTCCTGGAGGCGACGCGTCCGCTGCTGCCACAGCCATACCTGTCCCAGCACGTCAACGTGCTCTCGTACCGCAATCCCATGCAGGAGTCGTACGATCGTGTCATCCGCGCCAAGTATGGTCGTGTTCGGTGACGCTTTGCTCCATGAGGTTATATGTGTGTACGTGCTTCTCTTCTGTCTTTGATATAGCCCGCCAACTCATTTCGGTTTCAGATGGATCATAGAACGTTCTCTCTCAGACTACTTCTTCGTGCAGCACATTCCTACAGCCTCTCTGCATACAACTCGATCAACTGCCCGTGTACTCTAGCATAACGGTTGCCATATATTTGCTTGTGGTTATTATTCAAGACATGACAGCACCGTAGTCTGTCAAGCGCCAAGATTAGCCATCGGCGAGCTTCGTTGTATTGATCTTCTGGACTTAACCCTCTTCGCGCGGACAGGTTCGCAAGTGTATGTACGCCATCAAGGGCTGTTCACGCCACTATCCGCCCGCGCCAACGTTCACGAATGTTCTACGCGAGAAGCGTCGCAGTGTGCCCGTCTTTGGACTGCCTGGGGTTAAAAAGCTCGAAGAAGCCTGAAGCCAATGAAAAGACGCATCAACCATCGCAACATCCCTGCCTCGTGCTGTGACAAACCGCCGCTAACCACTGCAAGCGTTTAGTCTTTATCTTTCTGTCAGTTCTTCCCAACCTCCCATCAGCTGACCGTTGGATCTCCAGTGCGAACACCGGTGGCGCTCAGCACGCTTCTGCTGCTTTGTGAGTGAACTCTGGCTACAAGCAGTAGTCGCTTCGACCCTGCGGTTTGATAAGGGCTGCTAATGGCAATGCCCCAACCTCGAGTCTGGCGCTCCATGGATAGCAATCTCAGAGTATGTCTATAGCAAGCCAGTACATGCATTCCGCCCTTGCCGTGCGTTCGGCGTCGATGGCCAGCTAGGATAGCCTGCTCCTATTATCTAGAGGAGATGAAGTCGTGGCCCGTGTCCAGACCTCAGGCAGTTGGAAGTCTGTTGCCTGCACGAGGCAGTCCTGAGGCTCAGTAGTAGCTCTTATCTACTCTGCGAGCAACTTACTGTGCAGGTCAGCGTTTGTCAAGCCCCTAACCACAACCCTCCGCGTTCTCTGAAACTACTTCCATTCGATTACATAAGCACCCAACCTTTTGTCTCTGACCTCAACTCTACCCACGAAGACAATTGGTGACTCGCTGAATGACTCTCATGAAACACTGGAAGAAGCCCGGAGTTCTGGGAGCGCGATCTCTGCTAATGCTGCGATCTGGACAAAAGGCCCGCCTAAACAGGGCACAAGGAGCCTTCCCGATCCGGACGCGCGCTCTGACCCTTGCTTGTCTATTGTGCCGGGCTTTGCGCTCTCCTGCTCCCGTATTGTAGACCATGCTTGGAAAACTGGTGCTGTAACAATTACTTCAGAGCGCTCATACCCTCCGGTCGCTATATCCGGGTCTGGCCGTTTGCCTCACTGCGTCGTTTTTGTGTGAACCAGCACCTCGGCCGCGTTCTCCCCGTCCGGGTTCCGTCACATTGCGCGCCCGTTCTTTTTACCTCATGCCGTGTTGGTGATCGCGCAAGTATAAGGGGACGCCCCTGTTTGGATGAAGGACCATAATCCCCTCCTCCCCCTCCCCTTCAGATTTATAAGTTCCTTTCCTTTGATACCCTTTCTCTCCACGGAGCGCGCATACAAACATTTACTGTTTTGCGTCCTGTTCTTGTCTTGTGTGCTATCCTATAATCCCTCCGCCCGCTGTGTATTGTACTCTGCCTGCGGCGATCCCTACTACGTCTGCCTAATCAACACTTAGTCATAATGCTCGCTATCATCAACAAGCACCTGAAGTCCGGCGATCAGCATCTTGTCGAGGCGAAGCATGTCGTCGACTGCAACGCGGACGTCATCCCTTCCGGCTCCCGTGCCAACTTCGCTCGCAAGCTCGACGGGTACGCCACTTCCTTTGCCACTCGCATGTGCACTTTTACTAACAGGTCTAACAGGCTCAACCATACCCGCGCAGTGATCACTGCCAAATCGCAGAGCCCGCTTTCGCGCATTCAGGTTGTACCGTCCGCGTCCGAGTACCGGTCGAATGCCAAGGGCCTGCACGAGCTCGCGCTCAAACTCGCCGACGATGCGCATGAGAATCGCATCGGCGCCGTCTCCTCCGCCTTCTACTCGCATGACGAGCAGCAGAACGCGCGTGTCACGCGCAGCCTCCTCGAGGAGGGCTACTCCTTCTCGCCCATTCCCGCCCACTGGTCATATGAAGACGTCGGTCAGTAACGTTCACCCTCAAACCATACTTGCCATTCCCTGACGTCGTTGCAGCATATGACAAAGTTACGAACGAGCAAGTTTCAAGCGCAGTGGGCCTCAACCCCCGCAGGGAACGTCGCAAGACAATGCGCGCCTGAATCATCACGATAGGACCCGCCGCCGGCCGGCGAACCACACAAGAACTCGACCCAAACGCACACACAACCGATCCCGCCTTCTCGCGTATGTCATGGAAGAATGGGTTAGCAAGCTTTCTGTCCGCTGCATCGGCCAGCCTTCACGTCCTGCATTGCCACTGTCGCTGTCATGTTTTCAATGCAACCACCCGTATTTAACCTACACTTTCAGTCCGTATAATCACCCATTTGTATAGCTATCTTCATCAGCATAGGATCGTTTGCATGCATCTCGTAATCAAGCACGTCTTCTCAATTGTTTACAATCGTCCGACGTGAGAATGAGCAGGAGTGGTATTACTTGCGGGATACAATATGCTACATCGCTATACAGGCTGCGCTATGATACACAATGTTGTCGAGCGTCATGGTCAATGTCCAAGTTGCAGGTGTATTTTATGCTTTTTCCTTTGCTTCTTTCTTCGCTCCTTCCCCAAGGTCTTTTGCCTTCTTCGCCTTATCGTCCAAAACCTTCAAGATGTCGCGATAAGTTTCCTGTGCAAGCTTCTGCGCCTGTTCGCTGCGAGATTGTGTTATCTCAGCCAGGACCTTGATGTTAGGGCTCTTCTCGAGCAGCTGCGGAAATGGAGCGGTCAGTATACAATACCATTGACTGACGATAGTATACTGACCTCTTGGCCACCAGGTACCAATTTCACTAGGTCAAGGATGCCTTCTACGCCTCCCCCGACGCTCTGCTCCCCTTTCTCCGCCGCCTCCTTCGCCTTATCCAGGATGAAATTTTTCAGCTCCTCCTGCTTGTGCTTGTCACCGTTTGCGGCATCCTTCACTCGGTCCCACAACTCGCCCATTCCATGACCCTGCAGATACGCGATGCCAGCCCCGGTGAACTTGTTCGCATTTTCGTTGAGAAGGTCGCGGATTTCTGGCGCCTTGTCAAGGTAAGGTTTGGCCTGCTCGACGGCCTTTTTCCACGCCTCCTGCGTCGCGGGCTCTGCAATCTTGCGGACCTCTTGCGACTTCGACTGGAGGAGCTCACGAGCTTGGTTCACCGCGTCCGTCGAGAAGCCTTTGGAAAATATCTCTTGAAGCTGACGAACATCATTCAGCATAATCTGCTCAGGGTGAGCAGGCGCAAGTTGTACCTGCTTAGTGGTGTCATCAAGGATTTTCTTCGCTTCGCCACCTTGCGATTCTGCCAATGCCCTCAATTGTTCGTACCCTCCCCCGATCTTGTCACGCAGTTCAGGGTGCTTGTCCAGTATCGGCCCGATTGCGCTCTGTCCGGCGCTCTTCGCGAGCTCTCCAAGCTCCGCCATCTTCCGCCTCAGCACGTCCACGATCTTCCATGCCGCCGCCGCGTCCACGTTCGTCGGTCCGCCCTTCTCCTTGATGACCTTCTCGATCTCGGCATACGCCTCCGACGCAATGCGGTCTGCTTCGTCTCCGTGGGTCTCGGCCACTTGGTCAAAGACGTCGAACGTGCTGTCGACGTATGCCGCCGCGCCGGGTATGAGCGCGACGTACGAATGCGCAACCTGGCGCAGCTTCTGGAGCGCTTTCGACGGGTTCTTGGCGTGCTCCGACACGGTGCTCGCTACGCGGTTCGAGGTATCGCGGATGTAGTCTTGCGCAGACTGGGCCGTCTGCACGGCCGTTTTGAGGCTCGAAAAGTGGTAGTACGTGTAACCTACGAATCACGCCCGATTCGATGGATGCTCTGACGCGCTCAGAATGTGGAGACTTACCACCAAGAAGTACGACGCCTCCGCCGGCGACACCCGCAGCGACATGAGAGCCGGCGGTTCCAGATGAGGCGGTCGTTGACTGAAACCTTGCGTGGACAGGCGTTCGACGAGATCCGATGCGAACCGCAGAACGTATAGATAGCCTCGAGGACATCATGGTTGTATGTATATTCCGAAGAGTATGTAGCGGAAAGGAGAGACTCCAAGTTCGTGAAGAGAGTTGTTACCCAAGGCCATCCATTATGCCACTTTATACGCGTCGTGTTTCAATCGAGTTGGCGTCGAGCAACGATGACGTCGACGAGACAATGACATGCATGACGCGGGGAAGGGGGCGCGCTACACTGACCACGCCATCTGCAAGATTCAATGAAGTTAAGCCCGATGGCCTGGGCCAACAGGACCTGGACCACTCGTGATGACAATTCCCCAGCTCCACTGGCAGTAAATCATGCAAGTGTTCCTTCCAATCACTCCTTCATTATGCTACGATAGCTATGCGATGGGTACAACTACATCTAATAAATACTGCTGTCCGACTTCTACTCATACCATTAAGAGTGATTGAATTTTGGCTTCCGTTTCTCCGCAAAGGCAGCCATGCCTATGCATGCAGTGATTAGAGCGAGTACGACGAGTGAAAAAGCGTTGTCTCACCTTCTTTCTGGTCGTGCGTGGCGAAGAGGCCGTGGAACAACCTCCGCTCGAACCTTAAGCCTTCCGACATATTCAGTTCGTACGCTGTAAACAAGATGTCAGTCAGGCATACACGGAAGCGAATCGGACGCGCCACGTACCTGCGTTCACTGCTTCCTTGCCAGCAATAACCGCCACCCGCCCCTTGCTAGCAATGGTGCTCGCCATTTTCACAGCCTCCTCCACGACCTTGCCTTCGCCCTCCACCACGCGGCTTACGAGACCCCACCGCTCGGCCTCGGCTGCGCTGAAGTTACGACCGGTAAGGACGAGTTCCATGGTCTTCGACTTGCCGATGGTACGGGCGAGGCGCTGCGTTCCGCCGCCGCCTGGGATGACGCCCAGGTTGATTTCGGGCTGGCCGAAGGTCGCGGTGGATGAGGCGAGGATGATGTCGCACATCAGCGCGAGTTCGCAGCCACCTCCGAGCTAGAAAGGTCATGGATCAGCAGGATATCATTTGGAGAGGGGAAGTTGGGACGTACTGCGTATCCGCTGACGGCTGCGATAATCGGTTTCCGTATTTTGGTCAACAGTGTCCAACTCTCTAAAAAGTTGTTTTTGTAGACATCCGAAACTAAAGAGGCAGGTCAGTACGAAGGCAAATGGAATGGAATCCAGATTTCACTCGCATTCTTTGTCCTTCATCTCCTTTATGTCAGCGCCGGCAGCGAACGCTTTCTCGCTGCCCGTAATAACTATCGCGCCCACTTCGGGATCCTCGTCCAGCTCTCTCACAGCCTCGTTCAGCTCCTTGAACAAAGGTGTGCTTAGCGCATTGAGCGCCTTTGGCCGGTTTAGGGTGATCAGGCCGACAGAGGGTTCAGGACGCGACGTGATGATGTTCGTGAACCTCGGCGCAGGCTCAGACGGCTTGACAGCAGATGCAGAAGACGACATGAGGCGCAGTAATGGTAGACGGAAGTTACGGCCAGGGATCTTTAGCGCAGGCGAGTGTGAATGCACGACGAAGCTAGTGCGGGGCGAGAGCGCGGGGACGGAGCTTCCCCTAGTGGTGCTCCTGGATAAAGTGCGTTGGATGCGGATGGGTTTCGTCATTTGGATATCAGTCGTTTTCCGAGTTGGGTATCGGGTGATTTTAGTAGATATTTGTTGGGCGGGCGCTGAGTGGGAGGTTATATAGACCTGGGGTAGAGGCCGGCACATGATTCAGTTTGCGTCGGATGCCGGCTTGCACTCCGCTTTACCCCGTTCAGCCGCGAGAGCGCCGCCGTTGGTCGCCATATACTGTCATACCATCCAATGACGAACTTCCCGGCCTCCTCCTATTCGTCCCCCTCCTCCTATTCGTCCCACCGCACTACCCCGCCGAGGCTGCCGGGAGTTGACCCATTCGTATCGGGCCCTACTCATTATCGTTGACCTTGGGCAAGGTTTGATTTTTGTCCAACGAGAAATACATCAATAACACAATCCTTTGTTCCAGGCAATACGTATGTAAACTCAGGAAAGCCCGTCGAACTGATATCTACCGCTGCACTCATGATGCTGAAGACGGACTGGACTACCGGCAATGCGTGGCGTAGGCTGCCTTCCCCGAACTCCCGCAGTTTCTCGTTGAAAGCTTAAGAGACCGCGAGCGATCTGCAGTGCTGCCAGAAGGATTGGACTTCGAAGTCCTTGACGACATCGTACCTGTCATTTCCGCACTCAGCGACACCGTCCAACATCCGATCATGGGCACCTACGTCGACGTAAACTTGGAGAACAACTTTTCGACGATGTTATCTTCTGATAGTCTGGCCTTTATGACTATCAGTGCCCGCTCTTGCAACTTCTTGTCCCCAGCTGCGGTGTAGAGCCATCCACTTATGACTGCGCCGATGTAAAGAACGCGACCATGTACCTTCCCGGTGAGCCTATACATCGACTTGAGCGAAGTCGGTGCTGGCTGACACGGACGGATAGTGTGTTGCTCGGCCGCGAAGTCTCTCGTCCTACCAGAGTGCTCGGAGGCTAATGGTGATGTTCCCGGTATACGGGTAAAATATGTATGCCTGCCACCTGCCAGCAATCATATGAGTATCCTTGAAGCCCTGGAGCTACATCTGAATCATGCGTACGTGTCCAGAGCGATATCAGGCATACGAATGACCCATCCTTTTGACTGACGGCCGGACCCCTCGGCATATATTGATGATTCGTTGTTCTCCACCGGTGACCTAGGATGCTTTGTCCACCTTCTCAACAAGCGACGTCCATTCAGGTGCCAACCTACTTCTCACCGGCTTCGCGTCGTTGATCAACCGAACGTGAGTACATCTCAGGTAGTAATAACGTTCGCCCCACAACGTTCGTCCAATTTACTGTTTCTATCCTCTAGGGTCGGCTCCTTCGGATCCGATTCTTCTCGCCCTTCGTCTACGTCCTCAAGATGGCTGTCCGATGCGTAGTCTTAGTCATCGATATCTCCAGCCATCCCTTGCGACGAGTCATCCTGCAGGTCCAGCAATTTTCCCTCCTTGAAACCGCCGGAGAGGACTAGTGATCCTGCAGGTCAGTTCATTCAGGCCTCAGTTACTCAGACGCAGCTCGCGAATTTTCAGATATTCCGACCCTTGCTTGCAAAGCTCGCTGTTCGCATAAATAGCCATGGGCGCATCCACTCGACCAGAAGGTCGACGACGAGAATAATACAGATATAACCTAGTATCTGTGCGAACGGGCGGTTGGTTAGTGATCACTCCAGGAGCATCTGGAGCGTTTCCCAGAAGCCCCACGCCTGGTCTTTTCTCGATTTTGGCGCCTCCTGGGTGAACACAGATTCACCGTGTTACACGGTGAATCTGAGCGGTTCTTCGGTATCGATCTCAGATATCTTCCAGGTTGAACAGAGAGAAGCAACCCCGTTACCCTGCGACACTCGTTGCTGGTTGTGTACTGGCACTTGTCGTCCTGCGGCGTTTCAGCTCGCGCGGAAATCTGAAGCGAGCCCAAGGCGTCACTGGCAAGCTATTTGTCGAAGGAGATGTGGAGAGTGCGCAGATAAGGAGTGATGAAGTGCTTCACCTACCTCATAATATTGGTTGAAGGCCCGCGGTGGATCGTGAACCAGCAAGCTCTGGGTTGCGACTTGAGGGCTGGAGAAACGGAATCGCCAACCTCACTGAGTCGTTCAACAAGGCGCTATGCGAAAGCCACGAGCACGAGTAATTCAACGCGGGTGTTCGCGGAAGTAGTGCGGGATGGCAAAGGAACGCACAATTTGGTCGCGCGCTTGGGACCTCCATGAGCGGCGGAGGAACGAGACCTGAGTGCGTCGCATGGCAGAGCAGACCCCTGCGCGGGGATTACGCCAACAACGATCATGCATCCAGATGCATTCAATTTCATCTGAGGAAACGGCATGGGGCGTGATTGATTGTATACACAGGGACGAATATGATGGAATACAGCGAGCAAGCCATAGTATTGGACCTCAAATATCCAATCAGTCACTTCGTAGGAACAGCATCTGTACACGATCGATTAGATTCGCAAGTCGAAGCTCGATGTAATCCTAGCTCTGTCCGTATCCGTTAGCTGCAGCTCTTTCAGTAAGCCATCCCGATCCTCTTTGGGTAGAACGTGAAAGAAGAGCATAAACTCTTCACGGTCGTCTTCAGGGACCAGAACGTTCGTCACAGATGCGTGGGAATGTGTGCTTGCCATGAAAGGCGTTGGCAAAAAAAGACAGACCTATTAGTTATAACGTTGAACCACCTTTAGGGAACGGAACGGAAGACGCAACATCGGCGCACGTCTGGTGAGATAATATAAAAGAAGCAGGGGTGGGTATAAGACAGGCTATACAACATCCGTAGCGTATACAACACGAGCATTACATCCTCAACATGTTTTCCCATGGACTCCATCTGCAATGAAGGCGCCATGTAATAGATGGATAAGCAATATCTTAAGCAGTAGCGCCGGTATGGATGGCAACGGCATTTTGGGCGCCAACGGTTGCCGTGAACGTGCCATCGCTTGCGACGGTGATGCTACAAAATCGCACATACATTCATTAGATATATAGACCAGAGAGACGGAAGATACACGTACGTTGAGTTGGTGCACGATCCGGCGGTCGAGTCAGGTCCCGCAATCACGTCGCAGTAAGTTCCGGCAGCCACTACAAAGACGGTCTGCTCAGAATCCGCAATGGTCATCGAGGTTTGTTTCAACTCACGAGAAGTTTGGAAGGTGGTCGACCAGGCAGAGTCCTCGTTGTTGATGGCCACGAAACCGGAGGATCCTACAAAGTGGTGAGAACAGCATCTCGAAAACGAGAAGGTTCAAACGTACCACGGCCGAACGCAATCTGATCAGAGGACGGCGACACCCAATCGGTGACGGCGGCGTCGCCGACGTTGTTATGGAAGCCGACCATACCGCCAACCTGCGTGAACGTCAGAATTTGCCGGACGGCGTGACAGCGAGTTACACACCCATCGGTGCTGAAGAAAGGGAACATCATCAGGACGGTATTGTACGGGACGATTGGAGGGTACGTACTTGGCATAACCATCCATTGGTGCCGGCGGTCCCGGAGCAGGTACCCACGCCTGGCAAGGATCATCAGCAACAGCCCGAAACACGTACTCGTCCGCGGGAAGCTCACCTCCGTTTGGCGCGCCGTCGTCCGTGGTGCTGTAGGAATAGCTGGAGAGAATCGTCGGCGTTCCGTAGCTGTGCGCCAGCGAGAATACCATTGCGAGCCAATATTCATTGTCGGGCGAGTTGTAGTTCAATGAGTTTCCATTCTACCGAAGAGTCATTAAGTACTCGTGAATGGAGTCGTAAATGAACACTTTGCCCTTACCCGCTCAGTATCGTGATTGGCAACGAAGACATTCGCTCCCGAACCGGGAACCCAGCCTATGAGCGCCATTAGCATACATGGACTCGCGATCGGTAGGCAACTTACCTCGGTTGTCGAGATCCTCGAGGCTCGAAATTCCGCTTCCACCGAATGCGTCCTGCAAGCTGTGGGTCATGTTAGACACAAACAGTTGCAAAAGTCGCATTAAGAGACTTACGCAGTAGTGTAACGGAACCTGTGGTGATGGCAGTCAGTACCAGACCTCATGGCCGCTGCACTACTTGACTCACTCTTGGACGTCGCCGTTGCCAGTGTACTGGTTGGGCGTGATCGGTTCACCCTCTCCGTAGATGACCTGCAAACAGAGTCCGCGTTAGCACGTGCATCTTCTGTAGGGGAAAGCCCACAAACCTCCTGGGTGATGTAGGGTGTTGAGTCGAGCATGGCGAGAATCGCCGCGATGTCCGACACGTCTTCTGAACGTCAACTTTGAAGTGCATAGTAGAAGGATCGCAACTTACTGATGTCTGGATATGGAAGTCAGTACGTATCATTTTACCATCTGTGAGACCAACTCACGCTTAGACGCGTCCAACCTCAGACCCGAGACGCCGAGCGAGAGCAAGTCGTTGCCATAGGCGGCGAGGGTTTGGCGAACGTGGTCCGTCTCCGTAGCCAAATCTGCGAGATTGTCAAGCTCGCACGTTTGAACTTCCACCTGTGGCGAAGCAAGGTTCAGCGTGAATTCAACTTGGAAGCGAGCGAGAAACCGACAGCGTTATCGTAGTTGACGATGTCGTCGCCGGGCTCGAGACCACAGTGATGGAAGTCGCCGTCGTCCGTGTAGGGAACCGCGGGATAGTCGTAGTGCGTGAAGCTGGAGCCCGCAGAACCGGATCCCGAATCTATGCCGGCCATGTGGTTCCAGATGGTGTCGGCGATGATTTTGACGCCTACGCCCTTGGCAATGAGATGAATTCACGGCGGAACCTTGTGCCCACGTACCTGCTGCGTTGCAAGTCGTCACCATCGCCGCGAATTCATCGCGCGTGCCGCGCTTTGAAGTCAGCGTGTACGAGACCTGTCACACGTCAGCACGGGAGACGCCAGAATTCCAAACGGGCAACTCACTGGCTGGTAGTCCGTCCACCATTGATCGCCTACAGAATTGAATAAGTCCACACTCCTAAAGCAATGAAACCGGAGCCTCGTACCAGTAATGTGCTCCTGCGGAGGCGAGGCTTCGTGGCCAGTGAGCGGACAAACATGCGGTGATAGATTGTTATAGCTTACTCTGAACATAACCGTAGCCTGTCGGGCCCAGGTAAGCCGTGCACTCGGCAGCGATGCTGTCCCAAGTCCACTCAAACATCTGAGCAATGACGGTCTTTGAGCCTGAAGGCGCCTGCGTTACTGCATCAGTGAGGCCTGCCGGGGCGGGGCGCGCCAACACGACAGGGATGAGGGCGATGGCAACGAGAAGGTGATGCGATATCATGGTGAAACGACTGGGAGTTGCGGTTTCGCGGTGTGCTAGGGAGGGGAAGAGAGCCAAGGACCTCTGGAATAACCCCGGCAGGCCGTGCCACCTTTTATGCTTCGTCGATGCCCGGGAGTCGGGAGGACTCGTTCGGGGAGCGGAAGCTGACTCTGAGGACGCGTCGCGTCGTCGCGCGGTCGGAAGAGTCGCTTTTGCCCCGAGCAGGCCATCGCGTCTGGTTTCCGTCCGGCGGGTTCTCGTTATGGGTCTGAACCCCTTTCTGTCCCTCGACGTCGGGCGATGTGAAACCGAACAGCGAAGGCACCCCAACTCGCTCGGGGACGCCACGGGATGCTGATGGTGGGCGAAAAGCGCAGAGTCGTGACGCACGAGAGAACGCGCCGAGCGTAGCAACGGCGCTCTCCCCGACGTTCGGAACCGCGGAGAGTAGCAGCGACCATGCACGTCCGAACCGGTGAGGAGACACCGGTCACGCGCGGATCAGGAGGGCGCGCGATTGCCCGATTGGGACATCCGGGACCGTTTTCCACCATTTTCCGAAGTGTTTTGTTCATCGATACAGGCCAAGCGCGAGTGAAAGGCACCGTAGGCTACGCAATGCCATGGACGGAGAAGACGATGGGTGTCGAGGTACTCTTCGTCGGCAGAAGGTCCGCGGGCATCGAGCATATCTTCTCAGAGACTGCAGCCTCGGGCCCCGTTTCGCAACCAGCATGAAAACGAGATATCGTGCAGAAGGCTCTCATGGTCAGACTGCCGTCCACCGCTAACGTTTAGTCTGCTGCTGACTGTTGCGCGCGAGAGGACGCGTACGAAGTGGCAAAGTCGCGTGGCAATCAAATTGTGTTGCTCTGTTTGGCACGATATGATGGACGCCAACGCCAACGTGCTTTGTTTCCTTGCTCACGTATCCGTTCATCTGCGACCGCCGATGATGTTACATCCGTGCCCTGTTTGTTCGACTGCGCGGTCGCCGTCAGCACCCGTGGCACGAGCTGTTCAACACATGATTTCGCACTCTTTCTGCGTCATATGCGCAAGTTGGTCGAGGAACGCTGGGAACCTTGATCTCCTTGTCGCCATCAGAGACGCAAGAGAACCAAGGAAATATTCAGAATCAATCTTTGGGCACATGAAAACACACGGACAAGTCGTCGCGTATGATAGGGGCTCCACATGATCTTATCAGCCGCTCGACCTTGTTCATGAACTTCATGACGGTCGTGTCGAGTCGCAGAGGATTCATTTGTCCGATGATCGGCGAGCGTCGAAGCTTCGAATGAAGAGCAAATGGAGGCTACTCCACCTTGCTTCGCATGTCAGGCGCGAAAACGTCAGGCGCTTCAGGACGTAGCTTGGTGTAGAGTACAGCAAACGAGGGGTGAGTCAATGGCCCAAGATATAATCAGCCATTCCAATTCATGTGTTCACGGCCAGTTACAATCGCATGGCACAAGTTAGCCCCTCTGAGTCGGGTGCATCACGTTCACTGCTTCATCCATTGCTTGTATTTATCTGCCTCAGCTTACAATTTAAACTAGAAACCCACTTTCTGCACGATCTTAGAGGCGCCGTGAGATGCTGAATTCGAGGGAGGCGGGATGCCAGACGGGAAAGAGTGCGCGCAGGATACCGCCCCCCCCCCTCAACTAACCGAGGCGTTTGGATTCAAGACTGCTTCCAAGTATATCCGTATGTATCTTCTTGGGACCGCCATCCGTGAGAGCCCGGTGTCCCGAGAACAGCCGCCATTGAGAGCTTAGTCATTGCGTCCGTCAATTCTAGACCAGATCCCACATTGCTGCATATCGCTGCGATAAGAACAGCGAGTCTCCGAGTACGTCCACGAAGGCTATATGAAGATGTAGATAGCCTCCCCTGCAAGGATAACAGGCCGTATCTTTGACGTCTTCACCGGGGCGATTTCGCTTCCCTTTGAGGCAGTGGAGTCCGGGGACGCAGACGCTCAGGCTCGGGCTCGGGACCATATGGAGATCCACGCTCTTCTCGCCGGAGTGGGCAGGTCCCTTGGCGTTGTTGCAAAGACGAGCTATATCTGCATCGAAGACGCTCCGAGAATACTGACACGGTTCGGCCCTGAGATGCGCTGGGTACACTTGAGTAGATATGGCGGGAAGATGCCTGTGTGGTGGACGGAACACGGTTCTTGTAATGATGGCCATGCCAGCGGGGGAAGTCCGAACCGGGATCTGGCGCGGGAGAGGCTTAAAGTGCCGCCTCCCCCCTTGCAGGCTACGTTGAGCGCTGTTGATTCATAGGGTAAGCCTAGAGCCACGAACGTTTCAACGATGGAACCAACGGTGACTCGGCACGGGTGTCCTCCCTACTCGGAATATGGATGGATGAGACCTACGGGCGGCGAGCCTGGGCTCCACGCCTTGTTGTTGAGTCGACAGCATCGTCCGACAGGAGAGACGGAAGCCGCGAAGCTCGACCCTGGCTATTGTCGCAGAACAGGAAGATGCCGCAAAGGAGATCCAAGTACACATGCGTCGGCCGACATTGAGGTCGCCGGCTGGAATACTCCAGCACCAGCACGATATATATCCAGGTGCACAGCGCGCGCGCTGCGATCGCTGCGATGTATAGATTGAACTATCGCACTGCCAGCCCGATAGCCATGGGAAGTGGAGTATGAACGCAGGGAAGGGACGGCGCCTATCGGGCGGGAGCAAGCTGTGCCTGAGCCGGAATGAACTTCGGGCGGTGTCCATCTGGAGGAGCGCGGGTCTGGACACAGCCAAACCGTGGGAAGTTCCATTACGTCGCTCATTTCGCCAAAAATCAACGATATATATGCCGCGGGCCGTCGTGCTCATCGCGCGCGATAAATCTACAAAGCAAAAATATGAAGGTGTAGTGGACGGCGGAGAGGTGGGTACTCTGGAGGTCGTCCGGAACAAAGAATCCGGGGTGAAAGGGATGTGCGAAAAGCCTAAACCGCGCACTCCGACGGGGGGTTTTCGCACCGCCCAGTTGAGGCGGGCCATTGAAGCCCTGACCACGACTTCAACACGAACGGCCACGACCTCCTCCCGCCCCCCCGCCCTTCCCGACACCGACGCCTTCTTCAGCCTCGATGCTCACCCTTCAAGTGTCGTCGCCGTCGCCGGACCCCGCGCGGCAGCCTCAGTTCCCGCCACCCACGCTCGCAGACCTCAGCCGCAACGCATCTGTCATCTCTTCCTCCTCCTCGTCCTCTTCAACGTCGTCCTTGCACCCTCTCACCCCGCCTCAGCGTCCGATCAGGACATTCTCATCACCTCGCTCGCGTAGCCCACCGACAACACCTACCGGGTCGCGTCCACCGCCCTTTCTGCGTAACGGGCTTAACGATGCCGCTGCATCCATGGTCGGCACCTCGCCCCCACGAACTCGGGCGCAGTCTCGAGTGAGAGGCTCGCGCAACAACTCTGCTAGCGCACGACCGAGCGCCGCCGACTTCGAGTTCGGCGACATCCTCGGCGAGGGCTCCTATTCAACCGTGAGTCTCACCTCCCATCCCCCGCCCCCGGACTCGCTCCGCCCATCCGGATCCGTTACGTGGCCCTTGCTCGGGCACCTACGCGCCGTCCGTCGATGACCTCACCCGCACGGTCCCAATCCATCGCCTCCGTGCATATCCCAATCCGGCGATACTCATGCCCTTCTCTGGTCCCTCTTACGTACGCAACTCACGCCCGCATCACAGGTCATGTACGGCAAATCCCGCGCAACGGGCCAAGAATATGCCATCAAGGTCTTGGACAAGGCCCATCTCAAGCGCAACAACAAGCTCCAGACCGCCCTAGCCGAAAAAGACTCGCTTGTCCGCCTTGGCTCGGGCCATCCAGGCATCGTGCGCCTGCACTATGCTTTCCACGACGAGTGGTCATTATGTGGGTGGCGGTGGCCGCACTCTATTCGCCGCGTTCTCGGACATAGCTTGCTCATCTTGCTATTTTCGGAACAGATTTCGTGTTGGACTATGCACCTAACGGGGAGCTGCAGTCCCGGATATCCCGGATGGGATCACTCTCTACCACGTGTGCGCGGTATTACGCGGCGCAGCTCGTCGATGCGCTCGAGTATATGCATAATCGCGGCGTTATCCACCGCGACCTCAAGCCGGAAAACCTCCTGCTCGACAAGGACTTTCGAATAAAGATCACCGATTTTGGCACCGGCAAGATCGTTGATTCGGCAGGTGAGCGGTTTTTGATGGGGCGCCAATTGTCCCCTCCCCCATGTGACCGCGGCGGATCTTAATCCCCCTTTTTTTTCTCAGCGGTGAGATCAAAGACCTTTGTGGGCACGGCGCAGTATGTGTCACCGGAGCTACTCGAAAGCAGCGAAACGAGCAAAAGGTGAGCCTTGCCTCCCGGCCGCGTCTCGTTACGAGTCAGATATCGCTGACGTCGTCCGTGCAGCTCGGATTTATGGGCGCTCGGTTGCATCATCTACCAGATGATTGCGGGCCGGTTCACTTTCACCGGGCTGTCCGAGTACCTGACCTGGCAGAAGATCAAGGCGCTTGAGTACACGTTCCCGGACGGGTTTGACGAGGACGCGAAGGACCTCGTCACGCGGCTGCTGCTGAAAGATCCGGCTGCGCGATTAGGTGCGGGGCCACCAGAGAGCGAGAACTCGATGGAGGCGCTCAGGAGCCATCCGTTCTTCAAGGAGGTGAACTGGAAAACGCTGTGGACGGATCCGGCGCCGCCGCTGGAGGCAGGGCTCGTGAAGAAGGCGCTGCCGAGCCCAGGGAATGGGGATTTCGATGATTTAGAAATCGACTCGGGCAGGTGGGATGTTGGGTGGGATGATGTACCGGGCCTGAGCAGGCGGGGGAGCGTTCAGAGTCACGGCGCAGAGACCGGTGAGGCAGAGGGCGAGGATAGTGAGACAGAGGAGGATATGCGGAGGCCGCAGGACGAGATGGAATGGGCGCCGGATGCGCAGACGGGGTACCAGACAGGCGAGAGGAAGAGCGAGCAAGGGGTCGGTGAGGTCGGATACGGGTACGCGGGCGGGGGACTAGGGGCGTATACCTTTCCTGCAACCACGGCGCCGGCTGGTGGGGCGGAAGAACAGGGCCCTCTGGGCGAAGCACCGCGTTACGACTACGCTCTCGCGCACGCGCCAGCGCCGGCTGTGCCAGTCGGCGGACACTTGGACGTTAGCCCTGCCATGCGAGAGCGTAGCTCCAGCACGTCGAGTGCTGCGACGGACGCAACGGATGCTACGGACGCGACTGAACTAGCTGCCGAGCGCGAGCACGCAGGCGTCCCGGTTCCGGTCCCAGCAGGCAAACAGGAAGACGTGGCCGCAGCTGCGGCGGTCGGCTACATCTCTGCCGGATCCGCTACTAGCCAGAGCTCGTCATCCGGCGGGAGTGGTGGGGGAAGTCCGATCGAGCGCCTCGGTGCGGCGTTACAGAGCATGGGTTTCGACCGCGGGCGGAGTCGTGCACAGACACCCGTACAGGGCCACAGCCCGAGCCCGCGCGCGATCTCGACATCCGGCTCGGGTTCATCCGAAGGACATTGTCCCGCTGGGGAGCTCCCTCACGAGCTCGAGACGGGCCTGAACGCGCTGCTGTTTGCGGGCGAGCGCGTGCTCTACACAGGCGGAGTCGAGGCTGGTTCGCTCAGGCGGCGCGCCAGCCGGCTGCTGCTCCCTGCGAGCGTGGCAGGACGGCACAGTAAGGTCAGACAGCTGGTGTTAACCAATAGGCGGCTGGTGCTCGCGAAACGGAAGGAAGGTGGGGTGCTCTCCGTGAAGGTAGAGATGAGCCTCGTGCCGGTGATGAAGGAGCGGTCGCCGGAAACGCCCAAGGGCCACAAGGGAGGCGAGAAGGAGAAGGGAAAGCGCGAGGGCGGCGGGTTCAGGGTCCGGGATAAGGAGGGGAAGGAGACGCCGAAGACAAAGGAGGTCAGGATGACGCTTGTTACTGGCATCGAGCCTCGAGGCGACAGAAGTTTCGAGCTGTTGACGGTCAGTGCTCGTATATGATCTCGCAGGACGGATGCTTACATGCGCGTATTTCTGATGCAGACGGAGAAGTCGCAGCTATATACCGCGGGCAACGCCGTGCTGGCTACCACCTGGATACAAAAGATCCGGGAGGCGCTCGAGACGTATGGCCCTGGCCGCGGACGACCGTTATCTATCAAAGGCGCTTGACCGCCTCGGACCAAGGACGATGCTCATTCGATACACGCAAACACAAGAGGTCCCTTCGCAAGCAAGTATAACATAAGCGCGTAATGGCGTCTATCATATTCCTCGTCATCGCAAGTTTCCAGTCAAGTCTTCAAGCGCAACCTACGATATGCCTTTTATTTTTTGATCCCCAATCCACGGACTTTGGGCAACCCTGTACTCTCTGGGCCGGACATGTGCCTTGTGCACGTATGCCCTGCCCCGGACATCCACAATTATCCCCTTATTTACATTCGGAGTTTTTTTGGGTGTAACTGGCTCTTTCATCTGTAACGTCTCGGTTTTCGGTTTGGTCTCCTTTCGTGTCGATCCGGTCTCCCTTTACTCTTCCACATGAGTATATGCGTAACCTCCCGTGCTGGCCTGCCTTCTCTCTATCGCTCTTCCCGTAATTATGTATCGATTACTGTACATTTCTGCCATACTTTTGACTCTGCGAGTGGTCGTCGTCGGATAGTGTGAGCGTCAGTATGCAAGAGGGTAGATTGGCGCCGATAAGTAATTCTAGATCAACCGGGAGGAAGCTGGCTAACGTCCACGGCGGCGACTTCGTCCAACGTGTCGTCGTCTTCTCCTGGAGTTTTGCGAAGGGGCGTGCGAGGGAGCACCATGACACCTACGCGCATATATGCACGTTAGGTACCGCACCGGCACAATATAGGACCACATACCAGTTCGCGCACTCTCAAGCACACCGAAGGGCTCGACCAGCTGGAGGAAGGCGTCTACGCGGCTCGTCTTTGCGCTCATCTCAACGATCACGCTGTTATCCGACACGTCCACGATCTTGGCACCGAACTGCTTCGCGAGGGTCGCTATCGACTGCAGGTGCTGGTGCTTGACGCGCAGAGCCTCGCTCGGGGTGAGCGCGATGGGCTCGGCAGTCGAGGGCGCGGCGCGGTGCTCAAAGTGGCTTGCGAGCACCTTCTCGCGCTCGAACTTCACGTCGCCGTCGGTGGCGATGGGTGCCGCAGGGGCAGCCGAGTCGGCGGGAGTGAAGGCGCGTGGGTCGTGAGAGGGACCACCGAGTAGCTGCGCTTCGAGATACTCGGGGCCGAGGATGGATACCTTCACGAGAAGAAGTTCGCGCTCGATGCAGCGTGTTTCGGTGTAGTCGAGTACTGCCCACACCGGGACCTGTGGTCTGGGGTCAGAGAGCGACCAACAATACCTACGAAGATATCAGGAACACACGAGGTCTTCAAGCTGCCTGCGGGCCTGCTCAACGACGCCATCCTGTCCGTTGAGAACGATGCACATCCGGGAGAGGTCGCGGATTTCGGTCCGGCAGACGACCAGCGAATCGATGTTGAACCCCCGCGCGGCGAGGATGCCGGACACGCGCGAGAGCACGCCTGGCTCATTCTGCACGAGACAATTCAGGATGTGTCTGGAAAGTCGATCAGCCTCGTCGCGCACCGTGAACGAACGGGTCGTACTGAACTCACTTTTTGTAAGGCTGCATGCTCGGCGGCGGCGTATTGTAGAGAATATTTGTGACCGCCTCCTCCGCGGTCCGCGTCCGAGGCGTGTCCATCTGGGGCAGGGGCGGGGGCGCATGGCGTTGTGTGCGCTTGTAATCGAGTGCGGACGTGGAGTCGTCGATAGGCCGAGGAGGACGCGGGGACGAGGGTTGCGTTCTGCGCGTGGTAGTCGACAGCAGGCGCGATGCAAATACCCTCTGCGCGGGCCGGGCTCTCGCTGCGAACATGTTGGGCAGAAGACAGCTGAGAGTCGAGTACGGGGAAGGAGATCGACTGAGTGAGTGAGTCAAATGCCTCTGTGATTCGGTCGGATTTATCGGCCCTCGGCGCAATTTCAGTCTCATTGCATGCATGTACATACATTGTATGATGTTAAGTACTTGCTTTCTCGCTCTCATTGCGTAGGTTGGTGTCGAATTGGCATGTATTGCTCCGGTTTCAGAGCGACACAAAACCGCGTGACGTCCTGTGCCCTGCAGGAAGCATATCTGACCTTGTCTATCCAGCCGATGTCGTAAAGCTCCGTTTTTATCCCAAACCTGTAGATATGCAGTCGTAGTACGCTGAAGCACCGGTGTGGGTGAAAATCAACCACGGGTTTACCCATAAGATGGGGCCTACCGACCACCAGGATGGATTACCTTCCCCCACATCCTGGGGAACACATCGCAGGGTGTGGGTGAAGTCAGATGGATGATTTTCGCCCAGTACATGTCTGATTTAAACCACACGCAGTTCACGGGCCCTCACCCACTTGTATCATCCATTTTGTTGGTTATGTATACAGCCTGCATCCTAACAATTGGGAATCGATCAATCGTGTTCGCGCCAGCGCCGCGCTCGCCGTCACTGTTTGCCAGCGCACTCATCCTTACACGCACAAGCAGTTTGACGCAAGGCCTTCGGCGATGGACCTCTCTTGATATTTTTCGGCGTTCAAGAAGCGCTCGGATCATGTCAAAGGAGCTCCGCGATCAGCGATGATACTACATAACGCACTTTGTGTTTCTTCTAGCCTGGCGTTTGTGGTGTTTTGTGCTCCTCAGTAGTAGTCTCTTGCATCGGCCGGAACGGGCTCCGAAGCTCGTCGTTCAAGGTGTCCTATAAGCCGGCGCGCCCTCGCGAGTTAGCACGAAAACACAACGTCCCAAGGCGAGCAACTCCGATGGGATTTTGTACCGCGAGCCAGCGATGGTGCATACAAACACGCTACCCCATCTTTGCAGCAGCCCACGCTCTCCCCGCCAACCCCATGATCCCACCCCGTCTACAAACCTCCTCTAGGACATCTTGGTCCATGCCTGTGCCCATGCCCACGCCCATGCCGCTCCCTATCTCGACTCTCACGCCGCGCGCCGCCCGCGCGTCCAACATGACCGAAATCTCGAGCATGCCCGATCCGAGGCCCGGAGCATGCATCGGCGACGGGTCCGGCGCGACCATCGTGATCCTCGTCGGAAACGGCGAAGTAGACGGCCCGAGGACCGACAGGTCTGTGGTTGGCGAGGAGATGACGACGTTGACCGGAATCTTGCGCGGGGTGATCGTCCCTGCGTATGTTGTCAGCGAAGGTCACTCTTTCGTACATGCAAACGCAAAGGGCGGACCGTTCAGCACGGCCTCGAGCTCTGCTTGCGTGGCCTCGTAGCTTTCGTCGATATCAGGGATCGGCGACTCGGGCGGTGCTCCGTAGCCTTCTGGAAACCAGGTGCATATCCGCAGTGTTTCGTTCAACCAGCACTGCTCTCGAACGATCTAGGAGGCACGAAGCTGAGCGCTGGGCGAGCGAACACAACAGTGATCACATACTTCGAGTACAGCCCAGGCTTGTTGCAGATTGCTCACAGGGACATGTTGGAGTACAAAGCCGGGCTCTTCAGGCGACGTCAGCCTGAGTTGTAACGGCGGGTGTTTCGACGACGGCGAAGTCTATGTATGCGCCAAAATGTCAGTGGATAGCATAGATGAATTTATGAGCGCACGCACATATACTGCGATGTATCTTTCAGGGGGCAGTTTCGTGCTGCCGGGATCTAACTATCGGAAAGTTCAGGGCTGCTTATGACGAGCGGAGAAGCTGGACTGCATGACCCACCAGCAGATCGAGCCAGCTGCCCCCGCCGACGTTCATCATCTCATGAGCGTCTATGTTCACATCGTGGCTTGAAGGGTTCACTACGCGTTCGATCTCCCGTAAACGAGATTGGCTCATCACTATGCCGCCTTGGTCCTTTCCGTCCGCAGTGAAGTCGAGGATCCACCTTACCCCAGCGCCGGGTATTTGCGCATTAGGCAGGGGGAAGGCGTGGTCGGGGCTGCTGCCGGAGGGACCAGCGACAAGCGCAAACGTTGGCCGACCGGGAGGCAAAGTAGAGATGACATCGTTCACGCGCGAGGACGGCGGCGACCCGGACGCGACACGCAAGGTAGCGAGTGTCACCCCTGCTGCGTGTGAGCGGACGTAGTCACGTAGGTGCGCAAAGGGGACATCTAGTTGTGGAAGGTCGCCACGGGAGGAAACAGGCCCAGCGGGGGACTTCCGCAGTAGAGTCAGGTAGGCGGCAGGAGAGAGATGGACCAGGAACGAGAGCGATGGAGCAAGGAGGTAAGGTAAAGGTAGCGGACGAGCACGGGCGAGGAATATGTCCAGAGGCGCTTGGGCAAGCGATAACGAACTAGAATTGCGCGTGATTCAGCGGGCGTCCGGACGACAAGGCGCGTATGGGTGCTTCACCTGCCAAGTTCACGAGCCTCCACGGTGGCAAACCTTTCCGCCGTCGATGCCAAATTGTCAATTGAGGTGAACCACCTTAATCCAGCATCGCCTTCCTGAACGGCGAGTGCGTCCAGGCGCATGAGGTACCCGAGGTGTTGCGAAAGGCGGGACCCGACTTGGGCAGCTGCTATCGGATTTTGGTCGTCCAATGGCTTCTCCACGAGGTCGATGAATTTCTGGAGAACGACTGCTAAGAACCCATCGAGGGACGTAGAGCCTCCTGTGTTCCCGGTCGGATTGGCGCTCTCGCCGCTGGGAACCGCATATGAGTTCTTCACGCTGACCACCCGTATCGTCGTGTCTTCTGCCTCGGCGCTTACAGCGAACTCAATGTCGATGACGATCACTTTGCCCGCAAGGGCGAGGGCGATCCGTCTACCCTGGTCCTCGTCCCGGAAAGCCTCCATTCCCGCAGATCTGCCCCATGCTTCGACACGAGACACTACCCAGCCAGGAATAGCATCACGGGTGGCAGGTATGTCCTCCCCGAAGCGGGTGCTCACCCCGGCTCGTTCCCGGAGCGCTCTGGCAGTGTCGCGCACGCTCAGTTCAGACTTTGCTGCCCCCGCAAAATGATGAGGTGCAGCGTTCATGACATCAGAGAAATCCAACATACTTGGCGGATGGCTTGCGCGATGTTTGTTTGTTGCCGGAGGAGCGAGACGAACTTGGGATCGCTGTATTGTACCTCGTGGTGCGACCCGATGGAATCAAACATGCGACCCGTAACGCTCAGTAACTCCTTGAGGACACTAAGAGACTTTTCTGACGACGAGTGCAGAGGGTGTGTAGCTTCGACAGGTAGCTCATCATAGAGTCGTGTAAGCTCGTTCGTGCTCATCGTGGCACGAAGGCGAGAGCGAGACACTACTTATCGGCGAAGTCCGAAACGAGTAGATAGCTAAACGATATGCGTACACTCATTGATCACAACGAGGTGTGCTATTACAAACTATTCCTTCTTGCATACTATTTCCCCGTGCACAATACTGAACCATCCATCCTCGTTCTGGATCCATTCTCTGAATGCCGCTGCAAATCGCTCCAACTCTTCCTGCGTGCAATACCCGTCCCCAACTGCGATGTCCGCATAAGTCGTGCCAACGGTCCTGTCCGCCCACATATTTCCGAACCAGTCCCTCTCCTCCGGCGTGCTAAAGCACCAGGCTCCCACTGAGCATTTGATGCTGCTTCGGTCGAAGCCTGCCTCCCTGGCCCAGACGTGAACCTGATTTCCAGGGTCCGGATTCCCGCCCCTCGCCTTCGCGATACGATCGTACAGATTCTTCCACTCGCCGAAGGCGGGCACAAGCGGGTACCAGAAGAACCGGGCCGACTCACGAACGGCGACCAGCCCTCCAGGTCTCGTCACTCTCTTCATCTCGCGCAGTGCCTGCACGGGATCGCGGATGTGCTGGAGGACCTGATGAGCATGAACGATGTCGAACGAATCGTCTGGGTATTGCAGTGCGTGCACGTCCCCTGTCGTGAACTCGACGTTCTTCACCCCCTCCTGCACGGCGAGCGCACGCGCGCCATCTAAAGGATCGGGAAAATATTCGAGACCGATGACATGTCCCTGCGGAACATGACGGGCAAAGTCGACTGTTATGGTCCCGGGTCCGCATCCGACGTCGAGGATGCGAAGATTGGGTTTGAGATAGGGTACGAGGTAGGCTGCCGAGTTGGCAACGGTGCGCCAGCTGTGGGTTCGGATAGGTGCTGCACTGTGATCCGAGACGTAGATGCGGCTCGAGTCGGTGGGCATGTCTTGGTGTTTTGTGATAGACGACCGTGCTCACGCGGGCAGAACCTGTATATGTAGGAGCGGGCGGGTAATCCGCCACGAGAAAGTGCGGCCTATAGATAACTCGAACTCCCGGAATTGGGATCAACGTAATACGTACAACTCAAATAAGACGACACCTCTTGAGAAGTCCGTCGGATACGGAGTTCGAGTATCTGCCTAATGAATGCCACGACGGATCGATTGCATGTCAAAGGATAGATGCAGCACAGCTCCATGTAAATAGTGCACCGAAAATGGCCGAAGATGTGGGTTCAATACGCCCGCAATCATTGCGGTCTAGCAGTGATGGTCTCCACTGGATGAGGCTCCGTTTCAGGTTTGTCAGGATAAAGCTGGCGCTATTGTCAGGGTCGCAGCAGAGATGTTGAAGGTTTGCTACATACCTTTCCGGGGTTGAATAGTCCAAGCGGATCAATCGTCCGTTTGATCTTCTTCATAAGCTCGATAGTGCCCGCTCCCAGCTCATCGTACAGATACTCCTTCTTTCCGATACCTACACCGTGTTCACCTGTACCTGTGAACGCACGAGGATCAGAATACCTCATCTAGCCTAGCCCGAGACGTGGAAGAGCGTACATGTTCCATCGAGCGCTATTGCACGCTCGACCATCCTATGCACGAGGCCGCGGACAATTTCCAGCTCTTGTTCATTTTTGAACAAGAGCAAGGTATGGAAGTTACCTTTGAGTGACACTTAATCAACTGCGCGAAACCATCCAGTAGACATGACATACCATCTCCTACATGCCCAACGATAGTGCATACAATCCCCGAATCTTGCACGTCCTTCTTGGTTGCATATACCAAGTCCGGTAAACGCGAGACCGGAACACTGATCAAGTATCCAAATACGTTAGGGCAGCTCTAGTTCGGCAAAAGCACTTCATGCCCACCAGACGTCCGTGCTCCATCCCCTGCCTCCCGGTACAAGGGCTAAACTCGAGTACAGAGCGTTCTTCCGGTCCTGCCATAGGTCAGCTGCTTCTTGGTCATCGGCAGCGAGCTGGAAGCCCGTTCCACCGTGCTTTTCAACGATCTCTTTGGCGATACGGGCCGACTCCTCAAGCGAAGTCCGTGTCGCGCCTTGAAACTTGAAGAAAAGCGAGTCCTTCTCTGGCCATTTGCGGGTGGATGAGCCATAGATGTTGGTGGCGCGCATGACTGAGAGCAAAGTCAGAATGTGATTTATGAAAATCGGACATGAGGAGCGCACAGTCATCATCGCACAACTCAACACATTCTGTAGAAATAACCTCAGAGTATGGTCGAATCGTTCAAGAACTAGAGAACTCACGAATACCAACGCCACTGTTTAGAATATCTCCCACAGCCTCCGTTGCCTTTCGAACATCGGGGAATTGTGCAACGGCCACTGTTGTGGGCAGTAGCGGTGCAAGACGGATAGTCACTGCCAGAGACGCGCAAGGTGAGCACAGGACTTCGTCACCTACGATAAATAACAGTGGCTTACACTCCGTAACTATGCCAAGCGTCCCCTCCGCCCCGATGAAGAGTTTGGTCACATCGAAGCCGGCTGACGACTTGCGTGCTCGCCGTCGTGTCTTGATAACTTCACCGGACGGCAGTACAATGGTCTACAAGGAATACGTCAAGGGGGCTGTAGCTAGGATCAGAGTGCAAGGTATACCAACAGCATTCAGGAACCATTCAGCTTTCGCCGTGCCATATCGGACCGCGTTGGCTGGGTACAAAAATCAGCGCCGTCAAACGAGTAGGACCTGACAGCGACTAACTTCCCGAGCAGCCTGTGCTGAACATACCACCGATTGTCGCTCCGGGTGCTGGGTCGAGCTTAGAAAACCCATGTAAGTTCTGTCATTCGCTTACCCCCTTCATCGGGCACGTACAGGGAAGAATAGAGGTATTCCTGCAAGCAACAGGGCGTCAGCTATGTAGGACGAAACGAATGGAGGAGCAGCCTGCCTTTCTCCTTGAGCATTTGATTGATATCAACCCATCTCGCACCAGGCTGGCAAACTAAATCTGAGTCCGCCTCTGTAAATGAAGATATGAGCTCAGGTGATTAAGGCAACACCTAGTGGTGACTCCACCGTGAATCTCGAGGACTGCATCCATGCCGGATACATCAACACAAATGCCTCCTTTTGCGTACTGTAGGCATCAAGTTGGCGTCACTGTTGGGGTGAATCGTGAAGCCTATCACGCACCCCGCGGAAATGGCCTTCAAGACTGGTCGCGCCTGAATACGGGATCACGGGCATGCGATACTTGTTTGCTATTTTGACCACTCTGACGACGTCCTCGGTGGAAGAGGGAAATATGACGACGCTGTGAGGCGTACCTGGGCTTCGCGTTTAGTGTCTCGTCTCTTACCGAGAGGGTATTTAAAGTGCTGACTGGGGTGGTAGTCATTCTCGGAGTAGCCGTGTTCGCGTAGAACGTCGGGATCGGTCGATACAGCGTCTTGAGACAGTGATGACTTCAACTCCTCGATGGCTTTCTTGAAATCTTCCGGCGAGCCATACTGGGGCGCCGGCGCGTCGAGTTGAGGGACTGGTGTGGTCTTCTTGGCCTCGGGAGCGCCAGACCGCGACGCGAGCCAGTAGCCGGTCAAGCCACTTGCAGCCGATGCTAACGCAATGTAGCCATACAACGCATTGGAGGATGTCGACGAAGAAGAAGCGGGGTCGAGTCCTGAGGTGTAACCTCGAGTTCGCATGCGAGTCGTCCTACTTCGCAGACATGGTAGTCGAGACAGGGACCTCGAGCTTGGTCCGAATCGAGCCCTTAGCATGGACATGATGCAGAGTACGAGTTCAACCACAGAGCGTTACATACACAAGATCGCGGGTCCAGACATGAGGAAGCATGAACGCGATCCGGACTCCCGATGGCATTATTTCGCCCGAAGCTCGCGCCACATTCACGACAGCCTTGCCCAATAGGCATAGCAACATTGGGGCATACGACAGAGCGCAGGTTACAGCGCGTACGTGATTTCATGGAGGTGCATCGAGCACCCGAACATCGTCCTTACTTAACCCAGAGGACGGATTCGACATGCAAAGACCCGGGAAGGACCGTTCCCCAGAGCTACTGATATGAGTAGCTGAACCGGACCGTCGCTCCGTGTCTGAATCGACTTACTGCCACGAACGCACGCGGTGAAGTGTGCAGTATGGACCGTTGGGAAATCGTATGGTATATGATTGAAGGAGAATAAGTTCTATAACGCATGAACAAGTCTAGCCGGTCCACTCTTGGTGCATAAGTATGTAAGTGTATCGACTCTTCCAGCCTGGGGGATCCCATAGTCGGAGGCTTCGCTGCTCATTTCTTCCTAAACTGATCTCGGCCTCTGGCGTCGGTCTTGGTCCAGACACTAATACTTCTAGCAGAGCACCTGGAAGCGACGTTACTATTCGTGGCCGTAGATCTTGGGGGTCATCGACGTACCTAATCTCAACCCAACCGTCCTCGCTGACCTCAACTTCACCCTGATGCCAACCAAGAAGATCCGTCCATTTTTCGCCAGTATGTTCCTAAGCTCAACAGTCAGTCCCTGGGAACAGGATGCGTAAAAGACTGCGCCGCTCACTTTGCCGATCTCGAC
Organism: Punctularia strigosozonata HHB-11173 SS5; assembly: GCF_000264995.1. Classification (NCBI taxonomy): domain Eukaryota; kingdom Fungi; phylum Basidiomycota; class Agaricomycetes; order Corticiales; family Punctulariaceae; genus Punctularia; species Punctularia strigosozonata. The sequence goes on from NW_006767435.1 coordinate 1,787,850, forward strand.
GCGCTTGACTCTGCGTAGGCCCATCGCCATATTAGCAACACGGAAGCCAAGACCGGACACATTAGTCAGTAGCGTACCCTTCATCACCGTTGCAAAGCACCACGGCGCAGCCGTCATGGTCCTCGTCACCAGTTCTGACCCAGCTAACAGGACGTCAGCACGGGGATCAACTGAACTACGGGTTGCAGACGCACGCGACACAGTTAGGATGGTCCCAGTAGTCGCGCGTTTCTCCGTACGCAAACAGCTTGCGAGCCCTAACCAGGTCCGCCAGCTGATTAACCGACGGCTGAGGGTTCTCGCCTGCGCAACCGTATAGATCGCCATAGAAGACACAACTTATGTGCGTGACAATCAATGGCTTGTCACAAATATGCGCAGAGCTGAGGACTCACGGATATCCATCCCCACGAAGAAGTATCATGGAGTAAGCAAGAGGCTTGAACCAGGCAGGGACCCACGATTCCAAGGCCTGACCGACTTGCTACTCATCAAGTCAGATTGCCGTGTGCTATGATATCCCTGGTCACTGGCATACCGTACTACAAAACGCGTGCATTAGCGAGGTATGCATGAGAAAAAGGCGAGACTCACTCATGGTTGTCCACGAGGGTCCTTCAAGCGGCATGTAAGTCAGATATCTCCTCAATAGCGCTGAACGTGCTCACACGGCATCGATCGGCCTACGCTGCACCACGGTGTCATCCCAAATCTTGCGCAGGTCAAAGTTGCCGCCTGCTTCGCCTGCCTCCTTGAAGTTGTAATGCAAAGGGGCATCGAATACGCTAAACTGTGTTCCGAGATCGTTGAGGTATGTCTCAATCGACTCCAGAGAGTCTTTCCAGAACTCTCCGACACCGAAGAGTTTGGGTTTTCCTGTTGCCTCGCGGACGTGTTTGACAAATTTGGCGATGAAATCACGGTCAATGTGCTAGAATGATAGTCAACACAGAGTACGATGTCCTAAGAAAAAAGACGAAACCTTGATAGCATCGAACCTGAAGCCAGCCGCGCCGACATCATCGATCATCCACTGTCCTATTCTGAGCTCAGCGTCATGAATTAGCAGTGCCATGTTCTTCTTCTTACCCCACTTCAGAAGATCATCTACCACTTCAGGATGATGGTGGTCAATGTCGGCGCCCACTAAGGATGTGTGTTAACGTCACAGTAACGCAGAATGTGATCCACTGACTGAGGTAATCATAGTTCTTATTTTCCGTATCCACCTTGTGCGACCTGAAAGAGCGTAAACATTGACATACATCAATAATTTCACAGACGATCCCTACCAATCCTTGCCATCTCCGTGTATTTTGAAAATAGCTTTCTTGCCGGTGGCATCATCGTAGTCCACTCCCTGTGGTCATTCATTGAGTATAATAGCGTTGCTGCACGATTTATCATACCGTAAAATGATTGAAGTTCCATTTGAGGGGGCTATACTGTAGAGAAGCATCAGAATAGTAGATAACGTGCAGCTACAGCCATGCCTACCTTATCCCCACGCCCGGGAAACTGGAAACCGGTCCAACCCTATAACAGACGAGTCAAACCAATGAATCAGCAACACAGAATAACCCATTTAATACCTTGATGTTTTCCATCGGTGCTACCTCCTGTAAACAAACGTCAGAAAGCGTCACGCAAAGCGAGGACACGGAGCGAACCTTCTCGCGATCATTCCAGTCTACAGCCGTAGCCATGAACTCTTCCGCCCTACGTTAGTCGCGTAAGTGTCGATAGTATTATCAACTGGAACTCAAGAAGCCTACGTGTCCGCTCCAAATTTGTGGTTCAGGACGGCATCGATGTACCTATTCAAGGAAGACTATCAGTCATAACACTATCTTTACCAAGGACACCAGGGTTCTCTAGACATACGTGACGATTCCGTGCTCGCGTGCTTTGCGGATGAGCGACTGAAGCTCGTCTCTCGTTCCATACTTCGTTCGGGTTCCTTCTTCGGACTTTTGCTTGAACTCTCCAAGGTCCCACACGTCGTATATATCGTATCCAACGGATTCCTGTAGAGTGTGGTAGGTCAATAACGGTCGAACATTCATCAACACGTTGACTGTTACAGACCTGTCCGGAGGCTTTCGTAGGTGCTGCATATATACGCCGTGAGAGCGTGTAACATGGGTTGGTCCTTAATGTAACTCACGAGGTATCCATTGCGCGGATATCCCCATGTCTGAGAGTTCTTGCGCCTTCGACTCTAGCAGCTTCCAATGCTTTCCGCCGCCATCACAGTACCATTCGAAGGCTTGTATCTATGGAGTCGGAATCGTCGGAACGGGGTGGTACGATGGTATTGTTAATTATACGTGCCATGGTGTAGTTCTGCGGCTTGCTGCTATACTCCTCGTTCGCGACGTGTGCCATGGCTTCCTCGGGACGCAAAATGCAGGAGAGTGGTGAGGAGACTGAGATAAGGAGGCCTCATATTCAGATTTGCAATGCATCTTTTTTGTACTTGACCGTGTTGGTCGGTGTGCCAACCAAGTTGACAGTGCTGCCCGCCAGTGACATCATGCTGTGGACGTCGAAGAGGCGGACGCCCGAAGAGTCCTTAGCCTACGATAACAGGGCTGAGGGGATAACGCGAGAACAACTTTCCGTTGTCGCACCGGCCGCAGCACGAAGAGCTGAACGCCAAGCACAACATGACTTGTGATGACGTTGCGATCATGAGGCAGAACAAGCAAAAAAAGCAAAAAGACTAGTCTAGCAGCGCCTCGTTTCGATCGAGGGACTTCAGGGTTATGAGCCCTGCACGCTACCACTGCGTCACGCTGCTGTGGTTGCTGCTCGCTGTTGTTAGTATACGACTCCTGAACGTAGTCTTTCCCGTCACTTCATCCCGCATTCATCGCGGCTTGCCTCCGAATCTGCTCTTGGAAGAGCGTTCGATGGCCGGTTCGTCCAACGTGTCGTCACGCGTCGATCCGCCTGAACTCACGTCCCAGATTACTCTATCTTCACCAGCCCGGATTTCGATGCATCCGACTATGCGAATGCCGTCCTGGCTGGCGAACCGTATACCTTGCCTTCTGCAGACAGGTCTGAGCCCAAGACTCCCCGGAGGACCACATTCCAACCTCCCAAGGAAGATCTGTCTGTGGTGATCTCGAAGCTTGACCACGGAATTGACGATGTTTCCAAGCAACTCAAGTCTGTGGTATGCGTGAGGCTCATCGGTGGGCAACGCGACAGGCTGAGCATATCCTCAGGTCACTGCACACCACGAGGAACTCCTCACACAAGCCGCAGGGATGAGCCAGCTTCAAGGGTCGATGAAGACGGTTCGTGGTGGTCTCGACGATCTGGATTTGTCTCTAGACAAGTGCGCCTCGCCATTGCTAACCTGACTATTCCCCAATTAACCATTGGCTGCTAGGCTTCGCACCAAGATCACCAACCCGTATCAGACGCTGCAAAGAAGCGTAGCTCGGTTGAGCAAGCTGCAGGAGGCGTCGGAGATCCTAAGGCGGACGTCCCGATTCGTCATCCTTGCTCGACGGCTCCAGGCCCAGATGGCTGAAATGAACAACTCCGGTACTGGAACGAACGGTGATACGGACACACAGGCAGACGGTCGTCCATCGCTCGATAGACGAGGATCTCTGGCCTCTCTATCTGCCACGGAACTGGAAGACGAAAGTGAGAAGGAACGAACGATTGCAAAAGCTGCGCTCAGTGTCGCAGAGCTCAGTGGGTGCATACGGTATTACGCGGTGAGAACGAGCTGAGATATGACGCAGTGGCCTTAATCGACGCGAAGCCTGAACCGCACGCAACGGACAGTGCAGCTCCAGCGGAGGAGATACCGCTCCGTTCGGTGAATGCAATCGCAGCGTATATCCCTTTCATCGAACAAGCAAAGGTTAAGATAACCACGGAGATGGAGACGATGGTCTTGACCGGTCTTGCGACTACAGTACGCCATGATCCTTTAGTCCATTCCGATCATATTAACGCTACTGTCATCTACAGAATCAAGCTCTCTTGGCTTCCTCCTTGCAGACGGCCTTCAATCTACGGGTGCTACCGGATTTGGTCAATAATCTCGTGGTGGACTTATCAGAGGCCGTCGAGGAACGCATCAAAACTGCTTTTGACCTAAGCCGAATTGCGAAAGAAGTGTTGGCGAAAGGCATGTTATCTATATAACACGTAGGAGTACTAATGTCTTGACCTTAACCGATGTAACAGAGCCTGCGCCTGCGCACCAAGGCGTCCTCTACAAGTCACGGCTCAGGACAGAACCGACGAACCTTACCGCACCACAGTGGACAGCCGCGCTTTGGCAAAGGTTGGAGTTGATGATCGAAGAAATGGCTGGGTGTTGTATCAAGGTGAGGATGTGGTTCCACTGCAGCCTTCGTGCACGGCGTAGACTTCAATGTCGTCGTCAGGTATATACTCTGGAGAAAGTCCTCAAGCTAAGGAAAGATCCTGTATCCGGCGTCGTATTCCTCGATGAAGCCATGAAAGTTTTAGAGAATAAGCCTAGCTCGATCTTCTGGACTGCGCTTTCGCATGCGCTCGAGAAACAGGCTCGAGAAGCAACGAAAGGTATGTACTCGCCTTACCTGTTGTCGATTAAATTCTGAGTGGAACCTTCAGCGTCCATGTTCTTGCAACAGACACTGACTTCCGGTTATCCTAGACTTCTGCGGCTCTTCCACGACTTCTTTGCCAAGATCGCCGTGCATACAGACACAGTTTATACACATAACCAGCAGAGTCCTGAGACCGTCCTGGTTATGCGCGCCTTGTCAAGTTTTGAGGCGTTGTACACATCAAGATCAACGAACCGGTTGAACGAGGCCGTAGGTCAGGCGTTCTCCGGAGGGGCGCGTAACCCACCCAGCATGAACGAGGGCATCAACGTCGCGAGAGCTATCGCCAATGAGTTAGATTCTGCGAAATTCGACCCACTCCTCGTGAAGACCATCGCCCGGAATGTCTCATCGAGTCTGGACATCATGCTGAACAGAGCGGACTCTCTGGTGGGTCATTCGACCCGTACATCGTGACCGCATTGACGGATTATGCAGGTCGTGAGGGACCGTTCGGCGACAACGCTCATCGGTCCATCTGCTACCCCTCAACAAACGGTCAACGCTCAGGTGGCGACTTGCTTGTACCATTGTTCTGCTCGTCTGGAACAACTTCAGAGTGAGTATTCCGATACGGTGTTTAAGATCCTCGTTCCCGGTATTCAAGTATGTGCTCTTCTTTGCGTACCGAGCGAGATGCTGAATGTGACTTCAGAAAGTACAGTCGGCGTATGAACGCATAGTGGACCCGTTGCTGTCTGCGATCCGTCGGGAGCTAGCCGCTATCATCGCCAGACTACATCGTATCGACTTTGGGCAGTCAGATCCCCTGGCGGGGATGGGCGGCACAAGCCCATACATGAAAGACCTCGTCGATAAACTATCCTTTATCAAGGTGGAGATCCTATCCAAATTCAACGTGGGGAACGCGAGCCGCACATGGTGGGTTATTCTTGCCCGTTTCCTCACCACACCCTCATACGCACTCCCTTCATCTCCGTCCACATGAAGCCAACGGCACTGACCCTTCATTGTCGCATCATTGTCCCTCTGTATATCCCAGGATCATCACGATAATCAAGGACGTAATACGGACCTTCGTGCTCCATGTCTCCATCGCGAAGCCGTTGAGCGAAGGTGGCAAGCTGCAGCTTACGAGTGATATGACGGAGCTGGAGTTCGGGCTGAGTGCGTTCATGGGCGATCAGGGTGCGGGCAAGCGAGGCGGCAATCTGGGGGACATCGGAGACGATTACCGTATGCTGAGGGCAATGAGGTGCGCATATATCCTTTCTGAGCTTCCGCGTGGAACCTGACGCACCGACTCTAGACCCTTACTCTTTCTCGATAACGCTTCGTTGGCTTCTCCGGAGCAGACGAAGGGATTGCCGCCACTCGTCGTCTTACATCACATACTAGTACGGTCGCCCATTCCGCTGCCGCATACGTTGCATGGCTGGGCGGAGGCCGAGTACGTCCGTTGGGTGGACGAGCACTCGGACGAGGAATCGTTGACGCTTATCGAGGGCGGTATAACACACTGGGAAAAGACGGATGGCGAAGATGTTGGCTCTGAAGATGCCATGGAGTACGTTAGGTTGGCGCGAACTGTGTTGTCCAACGCGAAGGCGAAACCTTGATAGCGACGGCTCCGAATATATACCCTTTTATTTGGGCACCTCATGGCATCCGTCTTCATCATGTTGGGTTTACTCTCCTGCCGAATGGCAATATCCTGAGCACGTTAACGCCCACCCCCAAACGTTGACTGCCACTGCCGACGGCGGTTCAGAACAAGCACCCCCACATGCCCCGTATATGCAGGTGAATGTCATCGTCGTTGCACACCAGATCCTATCTATGTCAACTACGGAGCGCAGGGAAACTCGTGATATCATCATGTGCTGCACACGGCGCATTTGACAGCAAGCGTGCTAGGAGTGCATATGCTGAAAATACTCGAGGCCATGCTATCGAGCAGCTCTTATCACGGGGTAAAAGCTATAAACGTAATTTGTATACTACCGGTGTCGTACGCGGACGGCTACCACACCCACGTTTCCGTCGCAATCCGGATGCATATTTCACAGCTCCGAATCCGAACAGGAACTGTAGCGGCTATCATATTGGCGTGTTGGTCAGCACATACAGCACAACGATAGTGGCGGCTTCGGTGCTGGTGAGTTCGATGTACCATGCAACGATAACTTCGCATGAGCGCCCGAGCGACAAACACGGAAAGCCGGATGGAAAACGAGTACGGGTTCGATCAGACATCGAACAGAAGGCTTTTGACTCGCCACGCTAGAAGATGTTCCTGTGCCCGAATCTCTCCCTGACGCCGGCGGACGGTGGAGAGTTCGCTTCTTGCGGTGCCCCGTTGGAGTTCCTGCTGATGCGCCGCAACCGCGGCTCTATCCACCTTGGTGTCTATAAGCGCCCACGATTACGACATCATGGTGATGATCGCTGAGCAAGCAGTCCTGTGCCATACAATTAGCATTCAGTCAAGGCGAATACCATGCGCTCAGTCCCTATGCGGTCGCCCCGTAGCGATCGGGATTTTGTCCCTAAACTTTAACAGTGACCCTCTTGATTAGAGAATCGAACGGATGCCAACCTTGTACTACGCGTCGAGCGTGCCGGTAGCTTATTGGCATTTACCAGCTGCGGCAGAGACCGATATGAACCTTTAGCCGGAGTTTCCAAGCGATCGGGCGAGATGAGCAAAGAAGGTATGAATGGCCAGTGATCCCATTGATGAAGTGCCAACACCACGCCAGCAGTGCAATATCTTGCAATGGACGCATAAAGAGCGCACCTATCGATCATGCGGACCTTGCAGATTCAGTGGATTGAAGTGTATGAATAGCGCCATGCCGTGAAGGTAGGAGCAAGAAAGCACCGACACGAGGCTGGAGTGCTAGAAGATCGGCCTCAGAAGCTTCTTAAAGTGCTATATCCGGCTTGTATATCTCTGCTTGGCGACGCACCCTGGTGAAAGCAGATCATAGTATTGGCCATTGGCTTGCGCAGGCGTGTTGAACGTTTGCATGCGCCGGCATGTGCTTCGCGAAACACGGGTCGTGGCCTTGACCGCAACCGTATGGTCGCGACCGTGGCCGAGTATTTCTCAACGAGTTCGCCATTTGACCTAAAGGAAGTACACGCGTAGTCCGGTGCTCCGTTTGACGATATCGGGGTGGGGGATAATCTTGCCAAGAAGTCGCGGCGAGTACGAGATCGGGGATCTGGCGGGGTATCCTGAGTATACGGTGCGGACTCCAAACTCACGCAACAGCGCGACGCCCCCCTGAACCTTGGATCCTATCTTTCGAAACGGCCAAACAGGCAAAGCGGCACCGCTGAGCTGGCCACACGGTCGTCCGTCGTCTCAAGATATGCCAACACGAGGTAAACGCGCATCATTTGAGTTCCTGCTATCAACGTGTGACCGACCCCAATGCAAATCTATAGCTTTCTGACCCCACTTGTGCTGGAATGCGTAGCAGCGTGTCGAGCGCAGGGGACGACGTCGAGGGGACCGGGGCGGGGGTCTTGGGGGCTCCCGAGCCATGTCGGAATAGGATTACCGCCCCCGACGCCCGGCGCGCGGCGTCGGCCACGGCTGACGTCACGCGCAGACGCTTTTAGTGGTGGACCCCTGGTGGACTCGGTGGAGTGACACGTCTTCTCACGCGAGGCAGGGACCGAAGCCGAGTCCGAGGCCGGATTGGGTCGTCATTTGAAGCTCCGGAAAAGTATAACAGAGCCACTGCGTCCCTCAACGCGTAATCTCGTTCTCTCAATCCCTCCCCGTCGCGTCCATCATGTCTTACAGCTACTACCAAAACGCCCCCGGATGGGGAACATCCCAGGTACGTTGCAGCACCTGGATGATCGTCGCGCCACTGAACTCTCCTCATCCAGTATCAATTTCGCCCGCCACCAGCCCCGACCTTTCAGCCACAACCAACATGTAAGTGTCGATTGGCGTTTCTTTCGCCGTTTCACATGGATCTCAACGACGCGTAGGGGGCGGATTGGATTTCTACCAAGCTCATGCACCGAGCCCCGACCCGTTAGTCTTCTTCTTACCCTCGAAGCGGAGCTGATCCCACCCGGTTTGGTCCAGATCTATTTACAACAACGCTTGGAACAGAGTGCGAAGCTATTCGGATCCAGGGAGCGCAGGGCTCGGTGTCGGCCTGAACGAAGCGCGTCACTGGCATCGCCGCACGTACGGCGGCTTGGTGAGTGGCTCCGGCCGACCGGACCTCGGTTCGCTCATCTGACCTCTGCGCATTCTTTTCAGAGTCAAATCAACATGCTAGCACCGGAAGAGATTGGTCACGCCGCGGCTTATGAAGCGTACCGGACGTGGATCCATAACGCCAACTTGTACCAACCTTTGAGCGCCGATGACGAAAGGCAGAGGGAAGCTCTCGTCGGCATCGCGGTTGCCGAAGGTCAGCCACGATTATCTTGGCGCGCAAAGTAGAAACGCTCACATTTCTCCCCGGCGCCCAGTGAATCGCATCTTGCAGTACTCCGAGCGCCGGTACGACAGATATGTCCTCCAACTCGCGTCCGAAGCCGCCGCGGCCACCGCGTCCGTTATATTTTCCCAGGTATGCATTCAGCATGGAACGAGATGTCTCGTTTCACACTGACTCATCTCGCAATGCAGAGCGCCGTGGACTACGGAGATTATAGTCCAGACAACATGTACGCCTACGATGAGCCCTATTATCCCCGCCGGTCAAGACACCGGAGGCGCCATTCGTCTGTATCGGGCTCGCGCCCTCCGATCATCCAGATGGCACCGGCAGCCCCGGGCAGCGTGTACGCTGGAACTCCTATAGCGGGCTCCACCTACGGCGGAGCGATGCCCACCCAAATGGCCGGTTCTACCTACGGCGGCGCCTCGCCTTATGGTGGCTACGGCGCACAGCCCGTCCCGATCCAAGCCACCAACACCGTCGGGTTCCCCAGCCAAGGCATGGCCTACGGCGGGGGCATGGCCGGTACGCAGTACGGAGGGGGCTCATACGGCCTTTCGTCATCACCGTACGGGAATGGCATGTACGGCGTGCCGCAGAGCGCAGCCTCGACGATCGTCGTTCAGACGCCGGGCAGGAACCGGCACCGGCACAGATCGCATAGCCGCCATGGGCACCGTCGGGCGCGGAGCAACACTATCGACACGTACGGATACGGCTCCGGCGGGGGCATGGGAGCCCAGGGCATCGGCGGGACCTCGATCGGTGCCCCTCAAGTATATCGTTACTGAAGATCCAAATTTGATCGCGATACCCTCCCCCCCTTTCCTCAATGTACGCTCAATCTAATAGAGCGGGTCGCCTGCAGGACGCGCTCCCCGCTGTCATCTCGCGCTCTCCATAGTCGCTTGTAGTGCTTAGGTTTGTGCTTGTAATAGTTCTTGTGCTCAGGACTGGCGGATATCGAATGTACCACTTCAGTCGTAATGTATGTTAAAGTATTGTTGGACTATGAATCCACCATGAACCACTAGCTCCACGGTGGAAGGACAGAAAGCCGGAGAAAATAGGAACATAAAATCAAAGTAGTCACTACGCAAGGGCTCGGCGGGCCTTCGTATATCGCATCCACCTATCCACTTCTTCCTTCCCTTTTTCAACGCCATGCACCGCCTTGAGATGCCGCCGGAGATCATACGCACGCGTGAAAACGTACTCGCAATCACCCGCCTCCGCCTCCGCGCCCTCATCCCCTCCCGTGATCGCGAGATCGGCGTGCGGGTGTGGACATCGCAAGGCGCGTGCTGCTTTGAGTTTCTCCTGCGCCGTGGTAGAGTATGCCAAACCTGTGATGTCGTCGATATCGATGATGTGTTGTCCTGAGTTTCCATGATCGGTCTCGTCCTCTTCTCCCGAGTCCGCGTCAGTCTCGGCGCCGCGGGTAGCGGAAGCATGGACTTTGGCAGTGTGTCGCTGTAGTAGATGTTTGTATCCGAACGCTCGTCCGCAAGACGCCTCCGCGCAGACGAAGTCCCGTCGACCGAGATGGTTGATCTTGTTGTGAACGTCGAGCGCTTTTTGCTGTGCGTCATCTGTCAACCACGAGGACATAGCAGGCTGTGAAGGGGCACGTACGGATTTGAAGTCCTTGGTGCAGCCCGGTACCTCGCACTTCCAATCTCTCCCGTACTCCCCGCCCCTCCTCCTCTTCACTGGCCGCTCGTCATCCTCTGTGCCTGCATCTTCTTCGGCGACCACTGAGGCATCAAGTCGTCCTTCAGCCTCGCGCTCCTCGTGCAGCTTCAGATGGGCACGGAGACCGCGCTGGTGTTTGAACGTCTTTCCATTGCAGGACGAGTGTGGGCACGTAGGGGGGTGTGCAGTGCGGACGTGGTGTTGAAGAGCGGTCCATCTCGGATAGTAGGTTGGCTCAGTCGTGTGGGACCCGTCGGTGGATGTGGCAAGGCAAGAGGGGTGAACGCATGTATAGCGCTTGTCTAGACGGCGCATGCGTTAACATCACACACGACGGCCTGAAGGATATTGATCGTTCACAAACCTTCGTGCACTTTCTGGTGAGCCCTGAGCTTCTGTGTGGTCGCGAATGACTTGGTACACCCTGCGTGCGCGCATATGAATGACTTGGTGCTTTCCGGGGCGTGGGTCCCGGCGAAGTGGCTTCGAAGCTGGTGTTGCTTGCTGAAAGCTTGACCGCACTCTGGTTCGGGGCACTGTGGTCAAGGTTAGCCTCGTCGAACGCCCAAGTAGAGTTCAGGTTACGTACCTTGAACGGCTTCTCCCCGTTGTGCCAGTCCAGATGCCTTGCTAGGTGTTGAGCCGTCCAGAAGCGTTTTGCGCATCCGTCCTCCTTGCAGAAAAATGGTTTGCTCGAGTTTGGAAGATGGGTACGCGCGTGCGCTTGGAGGTGGGTTTCGCGGGTATATGACTTGTGGCAGGTCTTGCAAATGTACGGGCGCTGTAATCATACGATAGGTATAAGAAGTGATAAAGTGTCGGGAGGAACAACAGGCGTACCTCCCCAGTATGAATCCGCTCATGCTCGGCCAAACGCGCGAGTTTGGTATAGGCTTTGGTGCACCCTTCGTAAGTGCAAGCATATTTCCTGCTGGTTCTAGGCGAGGCCGGGCCATACACGAGGAGATCCTGAGTCGAGGTAGAGGGACCAGCGTCTTCTTCCGACTCAGCATCGGCTCCTACCGACTCCTGCGGGTGCCAGTCAGTGTCGTGATCATCCGACTGCTCGGTTTCATGATCGGTGATAGGGTCACTGCCAGCAAGATGGATAACAAGATCTTTTGCTGCACTCGGGCGAGTGCGTTTCCCGAGGACGGAGGTGGTGAGGGTCGGCGTTGCCGTGGTGGCCATAACCAAGGTTTGTGCCACTGCCACTGGCCCAAATCACGTTGTCTCGACGCGTCCATAGGTTAGCGCGAGTGCCACCACCGCGGTCCGGCAGAGTTGAAGTCCACCCTTGCTCAACCACAGCCTCTATTGTCCTTGTGCCTTAAGACCCAGTCAACTTGTTGTCTTGTTCGTAAGTGGACTGTTACCTTTTTCCCGCAACTGACACCGTATCTTCCGTTATGCGTCGATCAGAGCCCCGCTCGCACCGTCAACCTCCATCCGCGCCTGCGCATTCGCGCAAGCAAAAAGGCAAACTGAGAACCAAGAGCGTAGCGCCCACGGAATCTGGGAACGTTGATCCGCCCAAGCATAAGGGCAAACAGACCACCCAGAGCCCAGCGCCGGGTGTTGCTAGCGCCACAACATCAGCAGCACGCCCGAGTTCGAGATTATCGAGGAGGCCAAACGCATCGGAGAAGAGAATCCCTTCGTGAAGGGTCATATCGCGGAGGTTTATAGCCATGCCGAGTTGCAGGACTATGGCACAGGTGATTTGTGGAAGCGACTTGGAGCGAAGCGAGCACAACAACGACGAAAAGTCCAAAGCGAACGGGATCAGCCCGAAACCCCGAAGAAGAGAACTACTGCTCGTGTCCTGCGTGTCCTCTTGATGCGTCGGCTAGACCCCATCACCGTATTGTCCGGTCCCCGGCTCCGGCGTGCGGTATGGGACATCACCTACTGTGAGTGCCTTTTTGCTCGCATGTATTCTGCTCGTTCTCAAGAAAGGGTTAGGTCACTTCTTCCTATGGATCCGCGGGATTCACCACCGTGATATCAGCATCGGGAATATGATGTACTATGAGACCGACAAGGATATCGTCAAGGGTGTTCTCAACGACTACGACCTGTGTAGTGTATATGGCTGCCCAAGCAGAAATGGCGAGCGTACGGGAACGACACCCTTCATGGCCCTCGACCTCCTCACTGAGGATGCTTGGCGGGGCTATGTTGAACATCTCTATCGCCACGATGCGGAATCCGTTCTCTGGGTCATCGCTTACCTCATTGGCAGCTATACTGCCGACGGTATCCTCATGCGGCACTCGCCCTTTTTCTGCAACTGGCGTGGAGACGACTATCAAGCATGCAGGAAAGACAAGCACGAGTGGATTTTTAGCCTGCAGCGATGGCACGCATGCGCTCTGCCCAAGGGTCGCGAGCCAGATCGTGCATGGCTCATCCAAGTGGCCAGGTTCTACCGACAGAAAATGAACCAGCGAATCGATGCACTTTACGAAAATGGCATTCCCATCCCTGACAACGATCGCGACGAGTTCATGCTTTTCTTCCGTATTCTACCTGAAGAGGATCGGGCCGGCTTGCTGAAGGAACTGCAGCTGACGGATACGGAAAGAGCTAGGATTGCATCGACCTTCGACCTGCCCATCTGACCAATCAGGAGGATCGCATACATATTGTTGTCTTTACGAAGTGACTACGTAGATCGTACTTGTCCACGTGTGTTTCGCTGGTGATATCCGGAGCTCATCGTTTAGTCGTTCGTGTGACATACATCCAATGTCATATGATATCGCAAACCATAATCTCACCTCCAAAACGTATTCCTCGAATGGCAGGTGAAGGTACATACATGCAAAACTACATGTACTCTACATATATTGAACGTAAACGCCCCTGCGATTGTCCGCAGATGAATAACCCGCGGCTTGTCAGGGGTCCGGTGCAGGGGTCCACCCCGCCCCTGCCTCGGTTGAACGAGTGACGACGTCGTTGACGACCCTGTGCCCGATGCGCGCCCAGCAGCCTTGGTCCGCCTCATTTCATCATGACCGTTCCAGTCAAGTACCTTGCGATGGCTTTGCTGGCCGCAACAGCATTCGCGTTTCCCGGGCCCGTGCTGCGACCGCGTCCACTCGTGCTATGGCACGGTCTCGGCGACTCGCACTCTTCTCCGGGAATGCTCGAGTTCATTGAGCTGATCAAAGAGACGCATCCGGGCATATTTATTCATTCTGTGTATATTGAGAAGGATCTCGAAGCGGATAGAAAGGCTGGGTGGGTGAGTGCTCTTGACGTGTCTTGGTTCATCTCCGGGTGTTGGTTTCTTAAGGACTTAGTGACTGACGCTTCTTTCGCTTGAGAGATAGTTCGGGAACGTGGACGAGCAGCTGGCGTTTGTAGCTGAAGAGCTCGCTGAGATCCCAGAACTGCAGGGTGGTTTTGACGGCTTGGGATTCTCGCAGGGTAAGCTCTCGCGCGCCTCTCCCTACGGGGCATACTGAGCTTACATCGCAGGCGGGCAGTTCCTTCGCGCCTATGTTGAACGTTACAACTCGCCCCGTATCCACAACCTCTTGACTTTCGGATCACAACATATGGGAGTCTCTGACCTCCCATTATGCCGGCCAGGTCAGTCTTCGTACCGTTTTCCAGCGCGAATGGTTCCCACCTTCTCTATCTCTAGGCGACTGGACATGCCAGCTGGCCGGAAGGATGGCACGAAGAGGAGTCTACACGAAATGGGCGCAACATAACCTTGTTCAGGTTAGTCGTGGCGAACGAAGTCTTTTCGATCCCTTTCTCTCCTTCCGTATGATCGCCGGACGCTTATTCACGGTGCAGGCCCAATACTTCCGCGACCCCACGCGCATGTCAGAGTATCTTGCCGCAGGATCTTTCCTTGCCGACATCAACAATGAAGTAAAGGATCCGGCGGCCCGCAACGGGACGTATAAGGAGAACCTGACCAGTCTCGACAATCTGGTTTTGATACTGTTCAGTCAGGATCGGACGGTGGTTCCGAAGGAGAGCTCGTGGTTCGGGAGCGAGGCACCTACCGAGGATGAGGAGGAGCTGGCACAAATGCCGACGCCTGACGCGGACGGAGAGCTCGTGGCCCTGGTGGCGCCGGAGATGGGCGACGGGCGGCAATCAGCGCTTTCGGGCGTGTCAATGGTGCACGTGGCGCCTGCGGGCTCGGCCTTGGACATAACTTCCTCCGAGAAGGACGAATCTGAGGAAGATGTCGCGTCGATCGGTCAACGATGGCCGGGGAGTGAACCACCCACGACGATTGTTCCCATGCGCCTGCAACCGTTGTACGTCCAGGACTGGATTGGATTGAGGACGCTGGACGAGCGGGGGAGTGTCCATCTGGAGACGTGCGAGGGGGAACACATGGAGGTGACCCAGGAATGCTGGGAGCCTCTTGTGAAGAAATACGTCGGCAAACTCGTCGTACCTCCTGCTTCTACACTACTTGTAGAGCCACGATGACTGGCTTGACATCGCGATGTCGCTACTTACATACGGCCTTACGGGCATAATTCCCCTTTTCTCCACGCAGTGGGTGGCTGTGTCAGCGAAGCAAAATGGTGATAGCCGATTGAATAGAAATGAGGACCATGGGTTCTATCCCTGGGCAGTGGGATGCACCCCCCCGTCAAATTGACCGCAGATTTCGTGGCCGTCCTCTCCTTCCGTCCCCAGCCTATACACCCTTTCATCCTTGATACCCCTGTCTCTGTCGTGCCCTGGGCGGAACGCAGCTGACGTTCCGTGTCTCAAGAACCTGACGCTGGTCGATCGCTGCCGCGCGCACGTTGCCAGTGCCTATATAATTGCAGCGTCGGTGTTGTATCTGAGTTCCTGGTGAGCTAATCTCGCCCTGCGTCTATTATCATTATCGAGAATGCAGTTGTGGTCGCGGCGAAATAGCAGTAATGCTGAAGCGTCTCCGACAGAACCAGACGAGGCCTGCCCCGAGGCCGCAGACCCTCCCGAGATGGCGTTGTTCCTTCCTTTGCGGCGGACGCTGTCGCCCCGCGATGTCCTTCTCGTCGCCCTCGGCGCGTTCTCCATGCACATATTCTCCGGCTTCTTCCAGCTCTACCCCTCCGGCTACAGCTCCACCAGCGTCGTCACTGTCAGCACCCACCTCGAGGGCGCCGGCGCCGCGTACAACCTCGAGGGCGCCGCGAAGAACGTCGGCGACGCGCTGATCCCGGACACGGGATTGGACGCCCAGGTCGGCGGCAAGCACGTCCTCCCCGCGATAGATTTGTCCCATCCCGGGAGGCCGGGCTCGAGATTCGGTGACACGGGACGTGCCCCTTTCCAATCCCATCCACCGTTGGATCTGTCGCAAGTGCCATTACCGGAGACTCGGATCATGCAGCACGCGCCCGGCTGGACGATCTTTGAAAACATCTACATGTCGAATGGCACCCTCTTTATCTTGTCCGAGAAGGGCAGGACCGAGTTCCCTGGTACGTGCGCCGTCGCTCGGGAAGTCGCCGTCACCTTGGCTGATTATGATTGGCGTGAATAGGCATCTCTCTCATGACATCCACGGGCTTACCAGCCGCCAACACCCCGGAATCGATCCAAGAACGCATGCCGACGGACCGTGACATGGATTTCGTAACACCAGCACAGGCGAAGGAACGATGGGGGGGTCCAGCTGGAAACCGTGTCTGGAGCGTCGAGGGCAACACCGTAAGTTCAAGGCGTTGACTTCAATGTGATATACTCCACTCACGACAACTCGACAAACGAAAGGTACTCTTCAACGATCCCTCGCAATTCCTGGACCACTATTATCACTTCTGCGCCGAACTTCTCCTCGGAATGTGGTCGTTCTGGACAGGAACGTTCAAGGGCAGCAAGGTGCGCGCTCTGCTGCGATATCTATACCCTTTCCACTGATCTCGGAGCTCTCCGGTCTGTGTAGCGCCGGCTGTCCACCATGGATACACCCTCCACAGCGTTCCCACCCATCACCCGCACTATCTTCGCTCATTCCGAGCCGGAAGGTTGGAGGGACAAGCCGGGTTTTAACTCGTACTTTTTCCGCGCGGCCTTCCCAAGCATCACTGTCGAGACGCGGGCAGACTGGGCGGACCGGATAAAAGCCACCCAAGGTACGTAAGCACGAAACTGGCTGGCTGTGTGCGCCGGTATGCTGATCCAAAACTTCGAAACCTTTCAGATGAAGATCGCGTATGGCATTTCCCTGTCCTCCTTCTCGCCGACCGCAGCGCAGCCTTCCGAGGCGCCGAGTGCGGAAGCCGCACGCAACGGACAGCCTCCGAAGCGCTCGAAGAAGTCAAGAAGAACGGCGCGCTTGTCTCGGGATGGTGGGAGCCCGTTCGGCGCGCAGTACTCCATTTCGGCGGCGTCGAGCAGAGCGTGATCGACCTCGCCGCGCCGCTTACGATAGACGCCGAGGTGACGGGCGTGAAGGATTATGGCATGGACCTCGCCGAGCTCGAGACGGAGCGCGCCGAACAGCACCGCCGATTGTGGGGCCAGGACGTCGTGATCACGTACGTCTCGAGACAGGGGAGCAGGCGGCATTTGATCGAGAAGGATCACGATGGATTGGTGAAGGCGCTCGAGGAGTTGGTGAAGCGAAAAAACGCGGAGAATCCGGCGACGGGTAGAGATTTGCATTCGAGGCGTTGGGAGCTGAATGTGATTCAGGCGGAGAGGATGACGCGGGAGGAGCAGTTGAAGGTCGTGGCCAAGACCACGGTGGGTGGCGCCTGGCGCTTCTCATGATGGACATGCGCTGACGCCAATTTTGGGCTCTAGGTTATGCTTGGTGTGCACGGGAACGGTCTAACCCACCTTATCCTCATGCCGCCCACGCGGTTATCAACCGTCATCGAGATTTTCTACCCCGAGGGTTTTTCGCATGATTACGAATGGACGACGAGAGCTCTAGGCATGAAACACCTTGCTGTCTGGAGAGACAAGTGGGTCCACCTGCTATCAATACCGGAGATGAGGCTGACAGACTTGTTATAGGTACATGACGTACCCCAACACGCCCTCCGTTAACTATCCGGAAGGCTTCCAGGGAACACAAATACCCGTCGTCGGTGAGGCCGTCGCGAAACTCGTCGAGGAGCGCGCGGAAGGACGGCTATAATCGTGTATCGCGCTTGAGGCGCACGCATTGCCATACTAGGGTATGGGTACCATCGAGTCCATGGACGTTCATTTTCCTGCACCATTCGTTTTGCTCCGCATATATCTCATCACATATCTTTCACATTGCCGTATATCTCTAGTGCTGCTATGGGTCTTGCAGGTCTGTATCATATTGTACATGGGTGCTGCTGTCGATAATGCAATTTCTGGAACTTACATCGGTTGCTTGGTGGTAGTGATCAGTCGATGATAACTTGGAAGGCATGATATGGAGAACAGTTCCGGTTCTTTGACAATCAGACAGGACCATTCGGAGAGCATTTGGCATGCTCACGGTGGGTCCCGAACCGCGGGCATATGATATAAAACCCTACATACATGATGTGCGGCTGAGGGACATGGGACCGAGTTCGAAGCCTAGGAAACACGAATAAATTGCTAAACACGCGCAACCATCGCTGGGCGTTTATAGGACGCTTAAATCATGGTCATGCTGAATCCCGTCGAGGTCACAAGTGCTATGTGAGCACGACTTTGGACGAGGTAGAGTGGAAGAAAAGGCGGAGCACTATGAGCCCCAGAATGGGTTGCTACCACCCACATGATGGGGGATATCAACCATTCACCCACGGTCTGGTCGATATATGGTTGATTGAGGCCGTATGGGTGATTACCTTGGATCACCCACTTTGTGGTTTGCTGTATACAATCACCCACAGTTCCAGTGAACAGTAATGTCGACGAAGTCCATGGGTGATTTTCACCCACTGTACCAGTGGGTCGTGCCAATGCTTGCCGCACAGCAGCGGCAACCCGTGCACAGCTTCTCGTTGAACTGTTGACTCCCGCCATCATCCATGGCCAAACGATGGGCTCACTCTCGCCATGGCCCAGGGCACGGGCCTTGGTAGAGTCATGCCGCTCTCTGAGCAGCTCAGAGAGTATGGGTCGGGAGATGGGGTGTGCGTCTATAGCGGGTGTGCCCACCGCTGCAAGATGAACCCCTGGACGACCTGACATGCCAGCTCCCCAGCGATCTATGTGTCCCTACAGCGCTGTGCGGGCTTTGGGTACGTCTGCTACACTGTGGTCTACGGTACGTTCAAAGTTCTGCTCTCGCCTTTGTAAGACCAATGCACTCATACTTGAATTCAGGCGTGATGTGGCACTTTGCATCCCACTCCGACAGAAATTCATCCACCACGGCGTCTGGATTCTCCCAGTCTGCGCGGCGGGATGCCCCACTCCGACGACCACCGCTGAAGACACGTCGCCCTCCTGCTGCACAAGCGCGGCTCCCCCATCGGCCGAGGCACATTCGCCAATGTTGCCGCCCCATCACAAAACGGGTCGGCGATGCCCCGAGAGGCATGCCAACGGCGGGTCTCTCTCGTTCTGCAGGAGTGCGACGTCTCGTTTGACTGACACTTGCTCACCAGCAACGCTGTGCAGGCGATCAACGGGCTCGCAATGCTCGAGGAGGCATGCCGGCCAAGCGGCACGCCGTTTCGACCAGCACCGCCGAAGACCCATCTCCCCTTGTTCTGCAGGAGCATGGCGCCCCGTTCGACCGACACCCGCTCACCAGCAGCACCGCGCAGGCGAGCAGCGGGATCGCAATTCCCGAGGAGGCATGCCGGCCACGCCGCACGCTGTTTCGACCAGCACCGCCCAAAGACCCATCCCCCCCTCGTTCTGCAGGAGCACGGCGCCCCATTCGACGGCAATGGGCGCGAATCGACCAGAACTCACGAGGAACGCGAGAATCTTGCACGACCGATCGCGAACCGTCGCGCCCGCGCCCTTCCTCGTCTGCTACAGCCGCAGTTCAACATCGCCCAACGGCCCGTCTGACTCTCACGATGACGCAGAAGCATAACGGCGACCTTGGCGAATATCAGTTACGTCTAGCACAAGTCGACGTATATATTGTCATGCAGAGGCAGAGTGGTCTGTCAGCTTCCTCGCCATGCTGCGTGCTCTCGGAACACTGACAGACTCACGGAGAGCCCAGGCGTGAAGGTGCTCCTGCTCGAAGCTGGTGGAGCGTGAGTTTGGCGAAACTCGTTGCATATATTCCAGGATTAGTCTACTCAAGTGCTCATACCGCAGCAATGAGGATGTCCTGAACATCGATGTGCCGCAGTTATGCGTGACGCTCACGCCGAGCGCGCCTTGGGATTGGAACTACACGACACCTCAGGTGCACCTCGAAAATCGCACCCTCCCATTCCCGCGAGGTATTGGTTTAGGTGGCACTAGCGCCGTTAGTGAGTCCCGTTGGTTATCTTGGCGCATACATGGACTTACGTGGCATACCAGATTGCTTGGTATACACGTGTGGAACGAAATCCGACATCGATATGTGGGCTGCCCTCAGCGGCGAGGAGGATTGGTCCTGGGATGTCGTCCTTCCTTATTTCAAGAAGGCGAGTTCGATGATCCATCATATTCCTCAATTCTGCCTTCGCGCATTTCCCTCCTCTCTGCCTTCACGCATATATCACAGAACTGACATGTCCCACAGAACCATACCGACCCCGCAAGCAGACCCACCACAGCCCACCTCTTCCAGGTAAGATCGCATGAATGCCGATTTTCCGAGAGGGCCGCGATCTAACCCCATATCTACGCGCAGAACGGTGTCTACCCGATGCAGGAGACAGGCCACTACTTTTCAACCTCCCCGTCGGCTGCGTCTCGCCGTCCTCACGCGGATCCGTGACGATCAACTCGTCTGACCCGTTCGCTCCGCCCCTCATCAACCCCAACCTCCTTGCGGACGAGCTCGACCTCTCAGGCTACATCGTCCGCCAGGGGCTTAAGGCCGGCATGCGCTACCTCGCCGCGCCCGCCTGGGACAGCTACTTTGTCCGGCCGTTGCAGAACCTGACGACGGACGAGCAATTCGACGCGTACATACGCGAGCACGTGGTCAGCTTCGTCAAAGCATCAGAAGACACAGTCCACGGCTACCTTACGGCTCGAGAACGCTGAAGAGCCATCTGGGGCTGCCCCGCGGCGCAAGCGAACGGCGCCAGCGACGACCAGAGCCGTAGACAATGCGGGACAGTCAACTTGATTTCCAAGCGTGGGTGAATAGTTTCGATGTAGCACCAAGTCTGTAGCCTCTGTGCCCTTAATCCAGTCTTCCTGGTAGCATCTTAGCCATGCAATGTGCCCGTGTGCGTGTAACGATGAGTGCGCTGGCGAACAGTGACGGCGAGCGCTCGGGCGGCGCTGGCGCGATCACGATCGATCGATTCCCAATTTGGACCAACCGTGCGACTGGCGGGTTCAATGTACAATGCTAGGATGCAGGCTGTATACATAACCAACAAAATGGGTGATACAAGTGGGTGAGAACCCGTGAACTGCGTGTGGTTTAAATCGGACATGTACTGGGCGAAAATCATCCATTTGACTTCACCCACACCCTGAGATGTGTCCCCCAGGATGTGGGTGAATCCAATCCATCCTGATGGTCGGTAGACCCCATCTTATGGGTAAACCCGTGGTTGAATATCACCCACACCGAGTACCACAGTGGAGGTTCATGATCAAGATGGATCCCCTAACTCGCACCTCCATTGCTTGAGCTCGAAGCTTATCGCTGAGATACAGGCGACTGCGGTACGATGATCCCTCCTTATAATATTGCAGTGCTCTCACCTGCTGCTCAGGAACCTACCGAGACACCGTCCGATGATTTGAAAACGCATGAAGTTCAATAGATGTAGTGCTTGTGACGGCGGGACATAGACACCAGATATATCTCAATTTGTGCACACCCGTGTATCCCGTTCAAAACAGGTTTGCAGCATGAGCTAATGTACAGTGATGCAGTCAAAGCCTGGACGGCAGACAAGCAGAACGACCAGTTCATGCGACACCCTTGGATGCCTGACCAGCCGCAGCAACATCCGTTTTGATGTTTGTGGTGAGCTTCGTCTGCTCCTCGGTGATCTTAGACTCGATGTCGGACGTATCGTCCCCAGCGGCCTGGGCCTTAGCGAGCTTGATGTTCAGGCCCTGAACCTCGGCGGTGAGCTTCAGGACTTTGTTCTTGATCTTGCCGTTCTGGAGAGCCGTGGCTATCAGAATTCCTTGTCAGTATTTGCCCACCGGATGAGCGAATTGGGAAGCACCTTCGTCACCGCTCGCAGCATCGATGGCGGGGTTGAACTGGTCCGTCTCGGCAGCTTCAGCGGCTTGGCGCATGGTCTCAATATCGTCCGCTACAGAGTCGTCGACGGTAGCGAGGTCAACGTTCTTGAATGGGTCAACGAAGACGGCGTTCGCCTGAGCCTGCGCGTTGCCGGCCGTGCCATCGGAGATTTGGAAGTCTGCATAGCTGAAGTGATCGTGAGCACACAACGTAAGGGACAAGGAAGTAAAGCAACGAAACTCGAGAAGCTGGAAGGATCCGGCGGCGGCGGACGCAGCGGTAGCAGAGCTTGCCGGGGCAGCGGAAGTGGACGAGGCAGCGGCCGAAGTCGACGCCGCAACGTTGGAGGATACAGCGGCCGAAGTCGCAGCGGCAGTAGACAGCCCGCCGGTGACGCCCTTGGACGCCGCCCCCGCAGAGGCCTTGTCGGTGGCGATGTTCGTGTCAAGCTTCTTCTGCTCCTCCGCGAGGCTGCTCTCGAGGTCGGATGTGTCGGAGCCCTTCGCCTTCGCCTGCGCGATCTTGATGTTGATCGCCTGGACTTCGCCGGTGAGCTTCAGGACCTTGTTCTTGATCTTTCCGACCTGGAGCGCATCCGCGTCTGCGCCGGTGGCGGCATCGATCGCGGGGTTGAACTGGTCGGTCTCCGCAGACTCAGCGGCTTCGCGCATGGTCTGGACGGCGTCGAGCGTGTCGGCATCCACGGTGGCAAGGTCGACGTTGGCAAAGGGGTCTAGGTCAATCGTCGTGAGCGGGTCATCTCGAGAGACGTGAGCAGGTGTCGTACCGAGGAAGACCGCAGCGGCTTCCGCTTGTGCATTGCCCGCCACGCCATCAGATATTTGAAAATCCGCGTAACTGTGAAGGGCGTATACTTCAGTCATCTGCGTTGTCGTTCACGGTATGACGTTCCCTCACTCGAGGAGCTGGAATGCGCGAGGTCTCAGGTGCATGATCGGCGCAGCCGCGACGAAGGAAATGCCAGAGGCAAGGAAGGCAATGCTGGCGAGGCGAACCATGGTGGCTGACGGCTATATGCTGGAAGAAACAGGCTAGCTGTGCTGCAAAGGACACTGGGCAAGCGGTAAAGGGGTTGAGTTCCTGTTTGCGAGCGCCGCGGACTGAAGAAGGGAGGGGGGAAGAAAGAGTGAAAAAGGCCTTCAAGACCACCGAAGCCGGAAAGAACTGGTAGCAAAAGACGGATGATGAGAGGACTCCTCCGTGCGGACTGGCTGTACCTTTTATACCTCCGTGCCCGGCTGTTGAGGTGTTCATGGTCTTGGCAAGAAAGAAGCAGGTAGAGTGTCTTGGCTGGCCCAGTTTGGAAGGTGTAGTGGTATACAGACACCGGTCAGAAGCGGTCGCTAAGGCATCCGTACCATGGAAAACGACGGCAGAAACCTCGGGCAAAGACCGAAATTGGCTTGATAGCGATATCGTCAATGAAAAGCGCAGTACACGAGCCTGGCAGCATACCAGCCAGCTAGCCACTGACTCGCAAGGGATCGTATACAAGCTTGGTATTCGCGTCATAGAACAACTCCGGGAGTGCTTGATATCCGAGATTCACGGGATAAGGTCCGCGCGTTTGAGATATCGAGGTAAATAATCATTCCCTCTCCAATGGCAGAAATTGCAAAATTGTCGACGTTTCAAGCAAGTCCAACGTGCTGCCAACGTTCCGAGTCCCGGAGCTTGCAGAGGTTGGAGTCGGCTCTGCGCCCAGTAGCTCTGGCACAGCCACCCCGCCGCCTGGCCCGAGGCAGACTCGTGGGAACCGCGCCCAGGAGCAAACCGAATCGCTCCTGATCATGAGAGTAGGTAGGTAGGTAGGTATGTTACCGGGCACGGTTCCTGCAAAGGAACAGCCCTAGGGTCTACATGCAATGCCAAATGGCTTCAGCTAGGGTTCCTGATGGCTAGTCGGCTCGGCGGCCAGATTTCTGCGATGAGTATAAGTATCATCATTCGACGCCTGAGCCCCCGCCAGTGCTCTCTCGTCCAATCATAGTTTAACGTACTCCCATCCCACTGCTCGCCGATCCGAACAAATTTACATCAAGGACTACAAAGCGGCCCTGCTCCTATCTCAGCTGGTGGACCGTCGCTAAATCCGTGGTTTACCCCAGACCTAATCTCAATCCCGACCTCCGTATATTTGACATCCAACATAGCCCCAGCGCCGTCATCGCACCATGTTCCGGAGTGACACCTCATCGGCGTCAACTGCTCGCCGGATCCTCTAGAGTGCACCCGCGCGTTTGCTGTGCAGGTTGAAGAATGTCGCGTTCACGACTGGCGATGCATGCGGCGAGAATCCCACCTTGGGGAGGTATATGCACGTCTGGGCTATGTAGGGAGGCTGGCTTCAACCAGGTCGGTGTCAGCTCTCGATGGGGATGTGGTGCTTCAGCACGCCGGAAGATAGGTGGGCGGGGAAGCAGATGGGCGGACAGAATCATCAGTACGATGTTGCAGACATCGCCGTTTAGATCTAGAGATGAACATTGCACACAAGCGGACTTGGAGCGGTTCGCCACTGCATGTAGGGAATGGGCAGAGGATGGAGAAATTGTATGCAAGTAGGATTGGATGCGTTCAACGTCGTGTTCGAGTTGCTTTTAATACCGTTCAGAGCATTCAGGCGAGAACGCTGACAGAAGCTTTTGTCATCCCTTCTTCTGTGAACGAGACATGAGACAAGCGCATGGATAACAGCATAGAATACTACTGATTGAATCAGAAACATTGATCCAGCAACGAAGTCAGACATCAAGTGTCATGTCTTGAACATCGAGACAATGTAGATACGTACGTCCGGAACTGAGCCTCCCCTTCCATAATGCAGAGTATGTCAGATCCAGCCCTTGCAAGGAGGCTGAGAGTCGGGGCTTGTTGAGTTGTCAAAGCAACAGCTAGAAGTTATGGAGCGAGTGGTAGTGAAAGTCTGGGGAACATGCAGAACAACGCGACGTCGACATCAGCGATGCGGAGGACGCGACGCGGGGGACGCGCGACAAACAATGCGCCGTGACGAGTCACGAACGCGAAGAGTGACATCGTCACGTTTATCCTGCTCGCTCTGACGTCCAGCGCGGGCAGAGGTTCGGTCGTGGCCATGAACGGCCTGGACACCCTCACCCCTCTGCCCCGCCTCCGCGTACATCGCACCCCGTCTCTCCCAACGGGCGGCGGCGACGACACCCCCGTCGCCGGCCCCTCGCGACTCACCACCCACTCCCTCGCCGTCCCACGGCATGGCGACGGCGACGACGACGACGCGGAGAGCACCCCGAAGATACCCACCCGCGATGCCTTCCCGCCGCACGACCGATCTGTGTCTTCTCAGGCGACCGCGACCACGACTGCGAGCGACAACCCCGCGGCACGGCTGCGCGCCCTCCTCCATCGTCTCCCGAGCGAGACGCCGCTCGTGCAGCAGCGGCCGCCCTACGCGCGCATGCCCACCACCCCGTCGGAACCCGACTCCGACTTCGATCCTCCCGACGCGAGCCGCGTCGCGGTGCACTCGCACCCGAGCTTCGCGCAGGACAGTCTGAAGGATCTGTTTTCGAACGCGCTTCGGGAGTCGAGCAACACCCCGCAGAAGGGGAAGGGTCGACCACGGCGGAACAGCATCGATTTGAGCGAGGTGGAGAGCGCGACACCAGAAAGGGCCTCGTTCAGGGGCAAAACGAAACGCAAAAGCCTTAGCGATGACGAGATCGAAAAACTGGACCGTACGACGATTGTACCCGCTCTCGTAGCTGGTCTCTGATATCTATGGCACATAGGGTCTTCATTTGCGTTCCCACCTATTTCGCGCGAACGGCCCTCGACATTATCCCTCCTCCAACGACGACAGAACTCCATCGACAACGAAGGTGATCTGCCTTTTGCTGCTATTACCCGTCGCTCCATCGTCTAATGTTGATTCGTTAGAAGCCAGCCACGATGATTTGAGTGCTGACAGCGCAGCGGTGCTAGAACATCTCAATTCTTCCGCTGGTTCCCCTCCCGCTGCTACCAGCACACCTCTGAGACAGCAACAATCCATACAACTACCTTCCCAGATACATGCGCAATCCAGTAAGAGAGCTTGTCGACATTGCAGGGGGATCAGACACTCATACAATTGTAGATTTGTTGGATCAAGATTCTGATATGCACGACGCGATGAATGTCTTGGATAGCTTCGAGAGCAATACCCACTCCCGAGCCCTAAGAGCGACGCGTTAGTCATCAGTCTATGACTATCGCCAGCTCAGATACTGATACATGACACGACAGCCTCTTTCTCCACTCTGCGCAACCCCAACGGCAACACACTCTCCCCTAAACGTGCGAGTTTGACAACTCCCTTCAGGCACCATTCGCACCCCAACGATACCAACCACTCAACGAAATCCACTTCGAAGCAAGACTTGTCCAGGAGACATAGCGCTGACGTGACCGACCCCTCATTCTATGCTGCATCCACTCAATCGAACGCAGAACGTTGGTCTTTCTACCTCATCTTGCAAACCCGCCCTCATGAAAACGATCACTGTAGTCAAAGAACGCGAACGCGAGCTTCAAAAAGCGCGTGATCAAGAGCGCGAGCGCGCCTGGAACAAATCTTCCCCCTTGCGCACGCCTGCACGCCCTTCGACTCCCTCGCATGCCGCCCATCACAGTTCTCCAAGTCCCGCCGGCGAACAGCGTCGGCAGAGCAGTGGCTCTCATCGACTCACCGTTGCGCAGTTGGCGCTGCATAACACCAGTTTTCCGCGGACACGGAAAGACAGCGCTACGAGCATAACGAGCGTGAGCACGGACGGGGAGGGGAGCAAGGGCTCTCCTGCGAGGTCTCGGACGGGATCACTCATGTCCAACGCGTCATGTAGGTCACCTCTTTACTACATTTCCCACGATCGTTTGAGACTTAACTCGTCCGCTCAATGACAGTCCGAGAGATGGAAACCGAGGAGCAGAAAGAGCGCAACCGTGAGCGCGAACGGCTTTGGAATGCTCCTGCCCACTCTCTCCAGCGCCAGCGCAGCAGTCTGCTCACCCCTCCGCCAGCCGAGCGTACGCGCACGCTCAGCACGCCTGCGCGCCCGTCCTCGCTCTCTCCCGGCTATTCGCCCTCGCAGCACAGGGCGTCGCCATCTCATGCGCACGGACATCCCCCATCGCCCGCACACCCAACGCATAACAGCCTGCGCAAACATGGGTCATTCTCGTCGACCAGCTCGCGTTCGTCGCGTTCGTCCTTGTCGGGCTCGCAGGCTAGCACGGACCTGGAGAAAGACAGGGTCGACGAAGAAGAGGAGGTCGTCGTACACGAGCGGGAGCGGAACTGGAACAATCCGCATCCGCACTGGACGAAACGGCACTCGTACCAGGGGTCGCCGCGGCCGGAGTCTCCGGCGGCGAGCGTGACGTCGAGCACGTCGTACGCGGGGACGAGGAATTCTCCCGCTGCGCATGCTATCCGAGTGAGAGCGGAGAGTCTGAAGGAGAAGGCGCACGCCAGTCCGAGCCCGAGCAGGGTCGGTGCGAAGGCGAGGCAACCGACGCCGAACAAGGTCCCACTTCGGAACGCGCAGAGTTCGTCGAACATAAACTCTCCGTCGCCCGCGCGGAAGGCAGAAGCGTCGGATGGCGTAGAGAACCTCAGCTCTTCGATGAGACGGATATCGCCTGCAAAGCCGAGCACGCCCGCGGAGAAGCCCGTGCCTATTCCGATTCCAGCTGTCAAATCGAAAACACCCCAGCCTCAGTTGGAGGATCTTTCGGCGGATATGAGCGAGGAGCAGGAACATCCGGAAATCATCACGAACTCGCACTCGCACTCGCACGCCGGAGTAGGCTTGGACGGCGCACGATTTGGATGGAAATTCCCGCGAGCCAAAAGCCCCGTACCTCCCGTCGCGTTGCAGCCCCCGTCCGAAGACGATCTCAGCCCACCACCTTCTCCATCGCGCACCCGGAGACCCGTGACGCCGACTGGGCAGCACAGGTCTAGTCATATACCCGTGCGATCACCGGGCAAGGGCTCGAAAGGGCTGGAGACCAGCCCCCGCAAAGGGCATAAGCGGACGACAACCGAGCTTGCAGACGCGGTGGGACGGCTGCCGCCCTCTGTAAATCCCAAGATCTCGCCGTTGTTCGATGGTGTCGACCTCGCCGCGTCGCCTGCTGCGGGCAGCGATGCAGGCAGCTCGCCGAGGCAGGCCACGCCGAGGCTACGCCCCACTGCTACGCTCGCCGTCGAACCTTTAGCCACCCCACCGTCTTCGCCCGAGCGGCAGGTTCGCGATGAAGACCGACTACAGAAAGCACTCTCCAGCCCGGCACCGCCGCAGCCCGAGACCCCTCCCGCGTCCCCACCTCTGCCACCAGGGGGCACCGACCGCACGCCGTCTTCGTCGGTGCTAGCCACACCAACTAGGGCATCGTCGAGCACGCCGCGGCTCGAGTTCGAGACGCCGTCGCCGCCAAAGGGTATGCCCGATCTGCCAGATCCGCCATCGGACGAGGACGATACTATGGAGCTACCCCCGCGTACGCCGCTCAAGTTCAACGGCTTCGCCAATGCGGGCGACTTCTCGTCCATGAAGACGCCGCGGCCACCGGGGGCGTGGGCCGCCACGCCGCTCCCGGCGAGACAGGACGAACCAGCCAAAGCATCGGCGCCTGCGTTTAATCGGCCGCAGACCTCTCCCGGGGACAGCTCGGGAGACAGTGTGGCTACAGGGCTGGCTACGCCTGCTTCGACGCTGTCGAGAGCACATGCGTTGCCGCCTCAGACACCGGCACCTCCTGGTGGTTGGCTTGCCACGCCCTATACAGGCAATCGGAAGAGCATTATGAAGGTCAGGTTCGATGTCGAGGCTTCGGGATCTGAGGGTAGCGTCTTGGGTGGCGCGTCTGTCTCTGAGGCAGCGGAGTCGGAAGTGTCCACCGAGCCTTCGTCACCCGTCATTGACCCCGCCGAGGGACCGAGCGAGGTGTCTCATCTGGAGTTCAAGCACATAGACCGGATTATGAGTGCCAGGGCATCGCTAACTCCTAGTCCGGAGCGAGAACATAAGGACGAGGGCGACGATACGCCCCGCATGAGGAGTGCTCCCCTCCCGTCGACGGCGCAGGAACAACAGCACCAATGGAGTCCGAAGCGGTCCGTCAATGTCCGCATGCTGGACGCGTATGGTCGCGAGCAACCGCCGTCACCGCCCGCGGATGTTAAGCCTGAAACGTCGATCGCCCGGACGTCGCGGAATAAGAGCGGCGTGCGGATGTTGGACGCCTTCGGGCGCGAGATCGAGGAGGAGTCCGTCGTCAGCCAGAGCGAGGACGAGGGCCCCCTGTCACATAACGATGCGCTCGCTCGGCTCCGTGCTGGTGTGGCGGATCTGCGAGCAGAGCTCAGCGACGCTGACAGGTGAGGAGTAGTGACATGTCTTGGATTACCCGGCGCTGGCTGACCTAGGATTTATATAGATCACTCGAGCCTCTCAGCCTTAGGGATTCTACACTTGCCAAGCTCGATGAGATGTCGTCGAGATCTCGGGCAGCAAGGAGGGAGCTGGCGCAGAAGCTGGTACAAACCATGGACGTCACTCGCGATGCTGAAGAAGAGTTGAAGGGCAAATACGGCAGCCTGAGTGGGAAGCTACTGGTAATGCTGCATTTGCTTCACCTGCCGCCGCTCCTATTGATGCCGTATATCGCAGTCTTCTTCTATGGGGTCATACGTGGGCTGGCGATCCTTGCCGACCTGGTTATTCTGGAGCATTGTTCTTGTGCAGTTCATCCTTGTTGTTCTCATGTATCGGTAAGCTCCTCGTTCTTCTATTGTACAAAGGCATCGGCTCACATCATTCACTAGGATGTCTGCTGCTCGCGCTCGAGCTATGTTTCTCAGCACATATTATGACCCCTTCGAACCGGCCATGCACTTACACGCGGTCGACCCGCACTTTGTGCGCAACGCTATCTGGGATACCTCATCATCCACCTGGTCCGTCTTTACCATCACGGACTCTGTACAGCGCGCCGGGTGGAAGGGCGCCTTCGCTGATTTCTATGGGAACGCCACCTTGATCGTTCAAGGCTGGCAACATCGCGCGTGGGAAGCGTGGGGTACAGACACCCGGCCAACCCCATGGCCTCCGACGTGACCTTTGTTATCTATGTTTGTCTGCTTCACTACATATCACGCATCTGGGTTGGAGACCAACGCCATCTTCCGAGCATTCTTGTTTTCATTGTGCATTATGAACTTGGTTCGCATCGCATGTAGCATGGATATGTGTAGTGTAACTTGCGAAGCTTTGACTGTGATCGTTCGCTCCATCCCCGCTTTCACTGCTTAGCAGTTGTATGTGTGCACATCCGCTTGAACTTCGAACGACAGGGCCCGTCGCAATACGGCTGTACGTGTAAGAAGTGTAAGGATGTAGGGGGCCTATGTGACCAATATATTCATAGGCACTACCGGTGGCGAACGACTTCAATGGAGCCTTGCATGATCGTTTCATGACGGCCCCCTCCTGAGAGGCCTGAACCTGCGTGAAGTGTCAGTCAGTATCTCTTCTGACGACCGGGCCGGCGCGGACCTTTTCCCATAAACACGAGGCGAAGTGCTATCTTTAGCCCTTCGTGGTCCATCTCGCCGTTGTTGTGGCAATTCAGGCGAACGAGCTCTACAATAACCTCCGCAAAGAACGTTCTCTCAAATGATGTTGGAATCATCACGGCAGAATAAGCCTCGCTAGAGCTGCTATGGCGTATCTGGTTGGCTGTTATTCGTGGTTCTTGCAATCCCTGATCGGCCTAGAGTATCAGACCGACGACCGGCAACAACATGTCTGTGTCTGCATGTTTATAAAGGAGGCAGTCGTTTCGCAAGACCATTCAGTTCGTCTTTGTGGTCGTACCCTTTTCCCTCGGTGCAAGTCCACCATTTCCTTCCTTTGCATCCCACTTCCAGGCTAGCTTCTTCAAGCACAACTTTGCTCTGCTTCCTGCAGCAAACAGCTAGTCTGTCTGGTCGCACAGTTCCTTCATTGCCAACTGTTCTGTCCTCCTCTCCCTCTTGCGCCTTCATTCGATTGCCATGGTTCGCCTTACCTTGTTCGCTCTTGCCACCTCGGCTCTCGCCATCCTCTCCGGCGCTCGTCCAATCAACCGCGCTTCGGTTGCTCTTACGCGCCGTGCCGCTTTCGTCGAGCAAAGCTACGCCGACTTCCAGATCTCTGACGGTGTGGCCGGAAACGCCCAGGCGGAGGCCAACGCCGTTTTCGTTGGTATGTGCCGCATGTGCTCTCTGCGGCTTCCAGTCATCTCGTCTAACTTTTGATTCGTGCAGACCCCTTCGACGGCGTCGACCTCAGCACCGTCGACTCCGCCACTTTGGACGCGATTAACACCATGCGTGAGGCCGCCGAGTCGGCCGAGACGGATCAGTTTGACCCCCAGATCGCCGCGACCAGCGGTGCCGACGCCGACGCGCTCCAGGTCGGCAAGATCAAGAACAAGGTGTTGAAGCTCACTGGCGAGGTCCAGGGTATCAACATCAAGGTGAGGAAGACATATGCATGTACCATTCTGTGTCAAGAAATGTCGGACTGAATGCGGCGCGTGTCCGTAGATTGCTCAAGCGAAGGCCAAGGGCGAGGACACCTCTGACTTGGAGAGCTCCCTGTCGGAGGAGCAGACCAAGCTCACCACCAACATCAAGACCGGTCAGCCCGTCTTTTCTTTTGCACGCGTGTGGACTGTGCTCAACCTTTTGCGATGTAGATGTGGCTTCGGCTGGTCAGCCGTCGAAGGGCGTTGCATAATGCGCTGCTAGTTGATCATGTTGTGTCTTTCGTATCTTGTTGTATATGGGCTTGAATAGAGAACTGCTTTCGACTGGAATCTTCAGTAGGGTCAATGAGCGATCCCCCTCGGCAGCCCCTGTCGTTTCTTAGACACCGGCGCGTCGAGACAACAGTGTGCATCCACACCTCTCAAAGTACCGCTTGCTGAGTTGAGCTACCTATCCTACCGACTCGGGTTCAAATCATGAGGAATTTCATATGCCTTCGTCAGCACAGCCATCTGATACATTCCACCCATACACCGCGTCGACATTCTCTGCTCTTCAGTTACGTTACTCGGCCTGCTTGACGCCCGCACGATCTAATGTCTACCAACGAGACCTCGATATTAACGGTACCATACATTATTTGGAGATGGTACCTTGATACCCTTGTCTACTATGATCCTCAATCCTGGGTCGCTTCCGTTGCACATGCTTTCCGCATCCTGGCCTTCGTTCTCATCGCTCCGTTCGCAATTTTGACCATGCTTGTACGTATCGATGCATATATAACCCTGGATACGCTCAGCATGATGCTGCCATTTCTTTAGGACGTCACCTCATATGTGATCGCGCGAACCCTCGGCGTCATTGAGACCACCAAGGCGTCCACCAGTGACAAAGCCGAGATGCACGAAACGAGCGTGCCCACCCTGCTCGTCTCCGACGAATCCAATAACTCCACCGCACTCGACACCGGTACACCGCCGGCCTCACGCCCTGGCTCCACCGACCACGACGGACACAACGCCACTGATCCCAACACCCTCTTCTTCAACTCGGGCGAGAAGCTGTCCGGCGTTGGCGTGTTCTCCCCCGCCGCGTCGAGACCCGCGTCGCCTACCGTGGAGCGGAAGCGACTTGTCGACACGCCGTGGCAGAACTCGCTCGGTGCGAGTGGCTCGGAGTCGGGATCCGTCAGTGAATCCTTCACGCTGATAGAGAAGGACGAGGAGGACGAGGGTGTTTCAGTGGGATTGCGGAGACGAGCGCAGCAGATTGCTTCCAAAAGTGCCTCGCAATAGCTTCGAACATTGCCTCGTTGCCGAACGGGTTGACACCACGCAGGGTAATATACCCGGATTCATCCTGCTAATGTACCACTATCATTACACACTTAAACATCTAGAATACACTGTTCTACACTCCACAAGCAAGGACAGACGATAACACACGGAGCGCACGAACTAGAACCCAAAGCGTAGCTGCTCCCTCGTGAACTGCGGCGGTCTCCATATCAGCTTGTCCGGGTTGATGCGTCGCCGCTTCTTCTCCCGGGCTTTCTTATGTCGCTCCAACACCGCATCCGATAGCGAGATGACATGCTGACCCTTGTAATGCTTGAACAGCTGCAAGGTCGTGCATCTGTGGAGTCATCGTTAAATGTAGGATATTTCGAGGAGGAAATGATACAAACGTGTTCATGATATCCGCATGCGTGATGGACGTCCTCTGCGCGATGTCATCGATACTGAGTTCCTCGTTCACGCTGTT
The DNA here is from genome assembly GCF_000264995.1 of Punctularia strigosozonata HHB-11173 SS5. NCBI lineage: Eukaryota > Fungi > Basidiomycota > Agaricomycetes > Corticiales > Punctulariaceae > Punctularia > Punctularia strigosozonata. The sequence goes on from NW_006767435.1 coordinate 1,821,264, forward strand.
CACAAGAAGTTCGACGATGGTCTCGGCCCAATACGAGCGGTAGCTAAGCAGGCCCAAATCGGAAAGTGGCTTCTCTGGGCTGCCGAGCTTGCCTTCCTTTTTGCTGAGCTCGTACGAGAACTCGATGAGGAGCTTGCCGTAACTGTGTCGTTGGTGCTGAGGCAGGGTGAGAATACACGCGACGTTGTAGTTCTCCGCCGATTCCTTTTCTTTGGAGAAGTAGCCAATGATATGGCAGCCGGTGGAGTCGCGTTGACACTGATGAGCGTTTATGAATACACCGGGACGACAAGCACGCTGCAGACTCTCACCATGACATAATACAGGAAGGGTGTGACGTCGTAGTACAATGTTTTACTGAGGAGGTAGGTCAGCTACCGCGTTCCAAGCTTCAGAACGGGGCACGCCTACTGATCAAGGAAACATTTGGAGAGCAAGCTCAGATTGCGACAATACGTCAGCTGCCGCTTGCCGTCGAGCTCAAAGAACGAAATGTCCTCATGTCGATAGATCTCATTTCCCGGCGGGTGCAGTAGGTTGCATCGCTTGCGATGCCGGCCGAGCATGAACTCCGAGGGGAAGTACGACAGGCACATCTCGCAAATGTACAGCAGCGGCAGATGCGCGTACTCCTGGGGGTACGGGCTGAAGTACCAGGCCTCGACTTCGTGCTTGCCGATCTGGAGCCTGTTCAGGTTCTTCACTCGCGCGATCTCGGAGATGCTCTGGGTCATGGATCCTTGCGTGCGCAGCTTCTCGATTTCCTTCTCCTTGCTGAACGCGGCCAGAGGAGGCGGCTCTTCCGTCGGAGCGCCGGTAAGGCTGAGCTCGAACGTCTCGTCCTCCGCCTCGCCCTCTGCGTCCACGTCCATCTGACTGTCGGCGTCGGCGTCGGCGTCATCGTCTGGCTCGCCATCCGCGTCGATGCTGCCCTCGGCATCTTCGTCATCGCCCTCTGGTTCTTCGTCTTCGTCATGAGGAGCTTTCCGTTTGAGAGGGGTGCCCGGAGCTGGCGAAGGACTATGTGGCGCAGGCGTCGGAGTGGCGGGAGTGGCGGGGGTGGCGGGCGCAGCGGCCCACGCAGCGTTGAGTGAGGCTTTCTTGAGGAGCGAAGGAGGTGCAGCTCGAGGGGTCTTTCCGGGTGCTTTGGGCGCCTTGCTTGCCTTGCTCGGTACTTTGGGCACCTTGGACGGCGCCGCCTTCTTCGGGACGGGAGGAGCCTTCGGCCGCGGCCACTCCAGGTCCCTGGTCAGGATGAGCCGCGAGCCAGACACCCATTCGTCGAGACGCTTGTTGAACTGGTCCCAGTGGACGAAGTACTCGAGCTTGTCCTCGGGCTTCTCGGGCTGCGCCTCCTCCTGCTCCTGCGGCTTGCGCCGGGAGTAGCGGTTCTGCGGTTTTTCGCGGATCGAGAGGATCTCAGCGAGCCGCTCTTCTTCCTGGCCATCCGGACCTGGCCTGCGTATGTAGATCTTGCATCCCACGGAGACGGTCTGGTTGGTTGGTTGGTTGGGGGGTTGTGTGGCGAGGATGAGTCAGTCGCGTCGTGGGACAGCCGACGATTGCGTATCGCTGCGCACCTGGATGTTGTACGTCCCTCCTTTCGAGATGGGCGCGGGCTCCGACGGAACGTCTTCTCTCGGCGTCGGCGGCGACATGAAGAATGAGGGCCTTCGCTGAGCTGTACGACGGCCACCCTTTCGCTCAGTTTGCTTGCCAACGAGTCACCGTTCTGTGGCTGTGCTGCCGGGCGCTTGCAAACCCAGCGTCTGTTAAATGTTTCTCCCTGAAGTTTCACGAAAGGACGGAGTTCTAGGGACACACGCTTTCGACTGGTTTCACGGTAGCGACAAGATCCTCTATTTCAAGATGAGCTATTTGACGATCTTAGACTATACAATATGTGATGTAATGCATGGATGGTGTATACTTGCAAGACCGGTGACGAAGAGCGAGACATTACAGATATCGTGGAACGGCACAAATATTGTTCACTACCCCTGTGCCCGATGCCATGACATCAAAGCCGCAAATGAAATCAAGGAGAGAGTCCACGTGTGGCGCAGATAGCGTAGAGAAAACGAAGTGATCATAGCAGCGATTAATGATTATTTCCTCCCCGGACCGGCCTCCATCTCCAACTGCCTCGACGGGTCTGGCAGCAAGCGCCAGATAGCATCCGACGGAAACAGAACCCACCCCCAAACCCACCAATTCCAAAACACATGCGTCGAACTCGCAACGCTCTACAGATCGGCCAAAGGTACTTGATCGCGCTCGATCTCGGAATGGAAACCAAGGCGATGCGTTCGTGAGGAGAGGGGCCAGATCGGTGCGTGTATATGCCGATCCATATGGCCCCCCTCCGTCGTCGTCGTCGTCGTCGTCAATGCCATCGCTGATTATCCACCGACCGCAGGCACGGCGGGTTGCGTCGGCGTTCCTCGCCTACGCGGCGCGACGACACCCGGGTAACGACTAGCGCCGGGCTCGCGTCGTGGCCTCATATTTTCGGGGTAGATATCATGGCGTGCAGGCGGTGCGTAGATCGCGGAATCGTGTATGTGCGCTATGCCACGTCTACTGGCGGATCTTCCGCCTGCGGACGCTGAAGCGACTGGTCACCGCCTTGGGTATTCTTGACGTCTCGCTGAGTAATGGCGAATGCGACCCATGCGGGCATATCGACATCGCGTGACTGATCTTCGATCATCCATGGATGTTCCTGCGATGAGCAATCGTTAGCGTTTCATCTCGGAGATTAATGCGAGCGGGGGCGCGCACGAGTAGCTCCGCATAGGTAGCTCTGCGTTCCGGAATCTTCTCCAGACATCGATCGACCCAATCCCTGGCGTTGGCTGAGAAACGTTCCTCAGGCAGTTCCGGGGGTGGACCGTGAACGATTGCGGTGAGTTGCGCGAAGACATTCGAGTACGTTTCTGGGATGTTTGCGTGAGCGAAGGGACATTGCCTTACGGCGAGGCTGTATAGTATACCTGGAGGGTATGGATATTGCCCAATGCCCATTTCTATTGCGGTCAGGCCAACGGACCAAATGTCGGAGGATACCGTGTATGCGCCGAGACTGCCGACCGATTCGCCCTTTATCCGTTCAGGGGCCATGTAGGATTGACACCCGATATTTGTCCTGGCTAGTGACTTCTCGAGTTGACCTGAAACCCCGAAATCGCAAAGCTTGATTTGACCCTTGCGGTTCACGAGTACGTTCGTGGGCTTGACGTCTAGGACGAAGTTGGTTATGTGATTTGACGTCAATCACAAGCAAACTTACCTCGATGCATGATTTGTAACTCGTCCTTCAAGAACTTGAGCCCACGGCACATGCTCGCAAGGATCCGTGCCAAGACTTCTTCTGGTACGCCTCCCGCCTGAAGCTTGTCCATGCTGCCCGCGTCCATGAATTCCATGCAGAAGTACACGCAGCTCTCGATGAAGAAGGCGCCGTAAAACTCGACGATCTCCGGAGCGACCGCTCGATGTAGGATATCAAGCTCCATGAGGATCGCGTTGAGTTTCGACTGCTCCAGTTCTAGCCGAATCTCCTTCATCGCCATGAGAACCTTGGTCGGTTTGTGCAGTACCCGCTTGACGGTGCCATAGTTGCCCTTTCCGAGGTCTTCGTAGAGTTCCAATTGGTCCATATTTATCGCGAAAGATTGCCCGCTCGAGAAGTCTACGCCGGTCGCATGTATAACCAGCTTGCCCTCGAAACTTAGTCGGCCAGAAGGGTCACTGCGGCAGATACACATGTCAGACACGGCAGCATATCGCGGTCGAAGAAGCGGTTCGAAAGAATAGACGCGATGCAGTCCGCCACCCGAGATCAGCGAACGGAGATGAACGAAGGGTCACTTACACAATCTTCCCGAAATTAGCAAATGGCGAGCCTGAGACGGCCGGTCGCTTTATCGGGGGATCATCGGGAGCCAACGACGGGGCACCCGCGCCCAATCCGGCGCCCAGCGCGCCCCCTCCCGGTGCGCCGTCCAGGACGTTTTCGAGCTTGAGCCCGGGCCCCTTTCTCCTGCCCGCGAGGCCTGCCCCGGGCTTGCCCAGCTGAGGCCCGGCGGGGGCGCTGCGAGAGTTGCCGGCACCGTTCGGATCGACGGGCGGGCGCTGTCCCCGGTTGGCCATCGCGGCCATCTTCGCCTGGAGCGAGGGCGGGATCGGGGTCGCGCCGGCGCGGGTGGCGAGCAGTCTACTTCCCGGGGCCGTCCTGGGCGCGGCGCGGGGAGGCGGGCGGGGGGCATCGGTGGTGGATGAGGAGGGGTCGGGCATGGTGGTGGCAGGGAGTCGTCGAGATGGTGAAGATGGAAGATGCGCGTCGGATGAAAGGAGAGTAAAGGGTTTCGCAGGGAAGCGACGTCATACCCTCGAGGAAACCTCACTGCGCCCGAGCGACGACGCTCTAAATAATCACCTTCACGCTGGACCTGTTTATAATCGCCACCCTCGATTTGTACGCTTATCATGAGCCGCGGGTAGTCGCGGATATATGCAGCACAGCTCAACGGCCTTCATTTCGTATTCGAGCAACTGCGCATTCGGAAGGCGTCCGCATCCCGGCGGCGAGCTCATGCGTACTACGCGTCCTAGCCGCGCACGATGGTGGTATCTTCTCGCGCCGGCTCACAAAGGAACCTGCAGCTCGATCGATATGTCTCGCCAGGCCGGGGGTGGATGCGGCCGTACGGTGCCAGGAACTTGGCGGGCGCGGATCCTACGGCACCGGCCTTGCAATTGCCAGGACAAACGTCAGTGTCTCCAGAGAGCCAACCAAGACGCAAATCCACTCTGCTCTCCGCATCAAACGAGGAAGTATCAATGCCATGACATCAGCGACGCGCTTGCTCCTGCCATGACCGACTCTCATAACGGCGACAGCCTATTTCGAGTGACAGCTCCGCTTCTCAATGCAGCCTCACCCTTTGGTACAGGACACCCACTCGATAACAGGGTTCGTGATTGCCCACACCAAAACCCACCCTTGAACTTGGCCCCGCCGCCGCGTCCATGGTTCAAGAACAAGAAAGCGGTACCCTACCCGCGCTCCTGGCGCTACTATGGCTATGGATCTACCGAGTGACGCGCAAAACACCTCCCGGGAATGCGTTCGGTGGCGAGTTGACGCACCCGCGTCGTGGGCCAGTGACGTACTGGCCGCTCGCCTCGTGCGTGCCCGTAAGTACCTCAGTGCACTCGGAAGTTTGCAGGTTCGATGTATGTCAAACTCTAGTACAGCGCTCGCGTCTTCCTCGCCATCAACGTCGTCATTTGGCATGCTTAGGTCCGGTACTCGGAAGATTAGGTGCTCCGAATGCCAGTTTCCGCAGCCCGCCCGGGTGCCTTGGCGTTTTTGGCATGCATGATGTTCGAAGCTTTCTCACCTAGGGATCCGTGTTGCCATTCAAGGCTGTCGTTGCCATTCAGACCGAAATTTGCAAGTTGCAGCTTGCAACTCGCATCGCGGGCGGCGCGGATCCAGCGAAGCCGCCCCAAGACGCCATATTCACGCATTCCTGGCCACCAACTAGGAACTCCCACTTCCCGCCGTAGTGTGTTGCGTTCAGGGCTTGTCGGAGTACGAGCACCATCTGCCAGAGCTTGTCCTGGAACCCTGTCTCGGTGCCTTTGCTATCTTATCACGCCCCCATACCCTTCAGGTTGCTCAAAGTCCGCGTTGTTCCATTCCAACTGCAATATACCTTTGGTATGTATGCAAGTGCGCAGGCATGCCATATCTCTGAACCGAGCTCGCGTTCAACTGGTTTGAGTTAACGTGCAGAGCTGAGCCAATCCACGCCCACCGGAGACGATTTGTGGCAACACACACCTTGACGTCACTCAAGCTCAAGTACTTGTACTGCAAACGTTGGCTTCTTCGTACTTATCACAACTCGTGTTTTACCCCTCATACGCAGAGGGATGACCCTGTACCAGGTACATGGCGTTGCGGAAGCAAATAATCTCCCGATCAACAACCCGTGTTCGCATCCACCCGGGCATCCTTCACCACCTTGTGACACGCCTCCTTTGTTCGCTCGTGGGCAGAAGGCGCTCTCACCCTGCTCTCACCGGGCGCGTGTTGAAAGAAAGGCAAAGGACCCTCCGCCGTCGATGATCCCGTGTTCCACCCCCGCACCCACCCACTATGATCACCCAGTCACAAGCAATAAGTAGGTACTTATATCAACCCGGCGCGCTGGACCACGAATCAGCAAAGCGGGCGGTGCCGAAAGGGTACAAACCCTCGCTGTCAGGGCACCCTTTGATTATCAGAACGAAAATGTATCAAGTTCGGTCCGCGGTAGTTCATAGGCCGTGTATGGCCGGAACCCTCGGAGCACGTACGCCGTATTCTGAAGCAGGAAAACATGATACAACGCGTCGTGTGTCGCTCACTGGATCAGCTATGTACACGGAAACAGGGTCGTTGAGAGACAGCTGTTGTAGACTGAATTCAAGCACGCCTCGTGGGTGTGGTCCGCGGAAGAGCGCGATCGTGTATAAAACACACATCACGCCTTGTACATAGCGTCCAGGAAAGCCGATGCCAGTTCCCCGACCATCGATGGTCCCACGGGACTCGAGTTGCCAAGACCTGCCAGCGACGAAACGATGAGTGGGGGTGACAACACGCATAACCGCAAGGTGTAACGTACCGTAAACGGCGACCATGTTTCCCTTGCCACCGGGTTGCAGCTTCGCCTCCTTAACGGCATCCTTCAGGTCGGCGATGAACGTATCCACGATCGCCGTGGTCAACCGCTATCACGACACGCGTCAGCCAAACCACCTCGTCAGCAGTACGCGGGGAGGAGCAACTCACCGTGCACGCGATGTGAACCGCAGGTGGGTTCGAGATCCCGTTCAGATGCCAGCCGCGCTTCGACATCGCGTCGCCGACCTCGAGCACGTTGACGACAGGCGAGCGCGAGGCGAAAGCGACGACCGACGCCGGCGGGTTGCCGAGCACGTACAGCTCAGAGATCTCGGTCGTGATCGCCTTCTGGATCTTCTTCGCACAGGAGACGATGGACCGGCAGGACTCGAGGTAACCGTTGTGTCCCATGTAGTTCATCGCCGCCCACGTTCCAGCAATCAATGCCCCGGGTCTATGTAAGTACGGTGAGGCGGGCGTCGCAAAGGATAGAAAGATATGTGATCACCTTGAGCCTGAAATACTGGGGCTACCGTAGACGCCGCCAATCCAGTCGGGTTGCACGTAGTATTGGTGTCTTCGCAGTTCAGCATCGCGGTACATAATCACCGACGAACCCTGCATGAATGAGTTCGTAAGAGATCCGGCGTTTCAGGAACGTCACGGCGCAAGAACACACCTTGGGAGCGAAGCCATACTTGTGAGTGTCGCAGCTGATGGCGGTGACACCCTCGACTCGGAAGTCAAACGGCTCGACCGGGAAGCCGGCCTCTTCGAGGAAAGGCATGATAAAACTGCCCAGACAGCAGTCGACGTGAAGGCCAATGTTATGCTTTTTCGCCAACGCGCCGAGAGAGACGATGTCGTCTTGGCAGCCATCAGGGAAGTTGATCGCAGAGCTGACGAGCTTGCAGAACAGTCAGACTCAGGATGTTGACCGTGGAGCAAGCGGATCTATATACCATTATCGTGTTGCGGTTTCTGATATTTGGTCAGCAAGGAGGACGCGCGGAGACATGAAAGCACCCTTACATCGCGCGCCGAACTCGTTTGATGTCCACTTGCCGTGTTTCCTGGTTCACGGGCATAGGATGGAGCTTGATCTTGAAGTACGCCGCTGCCTTGTTGAACGCCGCATGGGCGGTGATCGGCACGATCCTGCGTCCCGTCAGCGAGCAGATCCAGAGGCAGAGGCGTCAACCTCACATTTCCGGTTCAGTTATGCCCCTCACTGCTCTTGCCCAGTCGCGATGCGTTTTCACGGACATGAGGATGGATTCCGTGCCACCAGAGGTAGTAGTTCCGGCACCATTGGGGTTGTTGTACATCCGCAGACACATGGAGACGATCTCGGCGTCCATTTTGCGTATCGCGGGGAATACGTCGGGGTGCAGCGGGTTCGAGACGCAGTACCGCGCAAAGGCAGCGACGATAACCTTCTCCATATCTTCTCCTCCATCTAAACGACAGCATGAACACAGCGATCCGGGGCCGAGATGAATACCCCACGTACGATAGACGGCGCCAGATAGCTTTCCGTGCCGCCAATCCGTGCCCTGCCCCATCTCCGCGTCCATCTTCTCCATCTCGCCCTGTATCCATCCGAGCGTCTTGCCCTCGTCGGGCAACGACAGATGCCTGGTCACGTCTGCTCCCTTGGGCACGAGCTTGTTCTCGATGTCAAGCTTCGCCTTGCCCATCTCCGCCTCGACCTTCTTCCGCGCCGCGGGCAGGCGAAGCGCAAGTAGAATCACGCGCTGCGTCACCCAGCGCACGAAGTCGACAACAGTTTGCGAGAGTCCCCGCGCGCGTACATGGCGCTGCGCCTTCACGAATTGGTTGAGGAGCACATAGTAGAACAGAGCTGTCTTGAGGGTATCCAGGTTCAGATTAGCGCGAACGACCGCGCGCGCGGTGGAGGCGCTTGGAATCCCAGTCATGGCGACTTGCGGAGAGGGTTAAGTGGGGGAGTCAGACCTGAGATCCGGGACCTGGCAGTCCTCCGTAAGATGGCGCGCGGCCTGATATATATGCAGGTCCTCGCGGGCAAAGGTCAGTCCTAGACCGTCAGCGCTGCCGAATGCGCTTCAATTGCTCGCTTCCGGGTGGCCATGGTCCGAGTAATCGCGTGGCCGGCACTTCAATTCACGGCACCCGATCTGGCTGGATCTCCGAGCCCTCCTCCAACAACACAGAAGATAATTTACATTTATAACGATACCTTGGATGTCTGACAATAATACTCTGGTCTACTCAGCCCCTCTCGGCGATACTAAGTCCTTGCTGAACTCTCCACAGGACATCTTCTACGTACGCACTGAAAGTGCTGCCAGGTGTGCCGACCACTCCATTCGCCCTGGAAATGACAAACGCGTCGATGAGGGGAATTAGGAAAGGGAGAAGCAGGAGGTTATCTCTCGGATTACGCAATATGCGCAGTCGAGAGGCAAGAGCGGAAAGTTCGGGATGTGTCGTAGCAACCTCGAATGGTGATGCAGCATCGGAGGTTTCGGGGATGCCGGAGGTGGTAAGGAAGTCTGAGAGAAAGAATGTACAAGGGAAGGTGCGAAGCACGGGTTCAATGAACGGGGAAGACGAGGGGTTCGCGACATCCGTGGCGATGAACAGCGGTGTATTGAGTGCTTGAAGTCGGGGATCTCGGTGCGATGGGCGTCGACAGCGAACGTTGTCCCTCCGTTCGTCCCATCGATGGCCACTCAATGGCTGCCGCGACTGATCGTGGAAGTTCCAAACCAGCTCATCCAGCTCTTTGACCACCTCCTGCTCGAGTAGTGCGATGTCTTGAACGAGCGATTGCCATACATGACGAACATTGCGTTGTGCCTTCTCCTTGAATTCGCCATCCCCGACGCGAACGTGCGCGCCCAGAAAACGGGTGTCTTCTGTCAAGATACTAGCAATGGAACTGGATATGTCGTTTAGGAGAGGGTTGGTAAAGGTCATCGCCCTCCGGATTCGCGTTCGTATATCCCGATGACGAGAGTCACGGAGCCAAAGACGCGAGGAGCCGAACAAAGATCCAAAGCGCATGATGGCTTCCGGGTATTGTTGGAGGGAGGCAATGGGCATACACTGTTGGTATTTGTGCCCTGAGCTGAGATCCTTTCCTGAAGGGATGAAGTCAACGATGCGGTAGTGATATGCAGAGGTATCTTCGAAGGTTATAGCGTCCCCAAGTCTCGAATCGCGGAGGAGAGCCTCGAGGTTGTCGCCCACCACAAGGTCGGACGTCTCTCGCAATGAGGAAACGCGGACTTGGTATCGTATGCTGTCCATGTCGACGATCCAATGCCACGGGATCTCGGTCCAGTCGGAATATCCTTCGCACTCCGGGGGTATTATGATGCCATCCGGCACCTTAGAGCAATGCAAGAGACCGTCCTTGGTGGCATGCAAAAGGGAACGCAGAAGTTTGGAATACGGCAAGTAACGTAGCGGCTTGGAGCCAAGACGCGCAGGAGGTATAAGCAGAGTGCGATTCAGGATTTGCGCCAACACGAGCGCGTTTTCGAGGGCTATGCGTTGGTTGTGCAAGCCACTGTGCGGTAGGTACGTAAGGAACCTCTCGCCGTCGAAGATCCGTCGAGACAGGTCTTCGTCTTGTTCGAGCGAAGGAAAGGGGTCATTGAATGAATAATGCCCTTGCGCTTGAGAGTCGGGTTCGTGAGCTCCTGGGCGAAGGAGAGGTGTGCTGGCGGGACGGTACCTGGAGGTGTAGAGGTACCATGCTGCACAAAACGAGCTGATGCTGGCAGTCGCCAGAAGAAACACCAGTAGGGTCAGGCGTTGCTCGTAGACCATCTTCTGGGTTCGCCTTCGCGGTCCTGGACGTGGCGGCAAGCTGGCCATCGCCGCCGCGGCGGCCTCCTCTGACTTGGTCTTCACCACCAAGCCCGACTTGCGAGGTCGGGTCGGCGTTTCCGGCGGGTACATTCTATGGTGTCCCTTCTCCATCTCGACAGAGGGCGAGGAGTAGGAATGCCTGCTGCCCGTGGCGAACATATCCGGAGAAACTTGGGCGAAGTGACGGGCACCGCAAACCTCGATAGACTCGTACACGTGCCCGCGCATCGATCATACTCGCGGTGAAGCGCGGCGCATAATACGGTTGGCTTCATACCCTCCCCATCCTCGTCGGTCGTCGTCATCATGCACGCTATACAGGCGAGCACAACGATCCCGACGTACGATGATGATTCTGACTCTGCGCATTCGTAGCAACAATACTGGGCTGTCCGCGATTACCTGAGCCCCGTGAGCGCGATCTTCAAGTCACCGGCCGGTAATCACGGCGTCGATAACATCGCGCTGACCCTCCATCGCTAGGTTCTCAAAGAATCCAAGTTCAAGGAGCACGGTCGTATCACGCCTGGTGAGCAACTGTCGTTCGCTTTCGAGCGCTCGGTTTCGCTGAAGTCCCTGCTGTCACTAGAGGAGTTCGTTGCGGCGGGCGATTTCCTTACGTACAAGTTCCCGGTATGGACATGGTGCGCGCTTTACTTATCGAATGCTGTATTTATTGCGTGTGGATGCTAATGATCCGTTTCTGGTACAGGGAGAAGGGTGATGCCTCCAAGGCTCGCGATTATTTGCCCGCCGATAAACAATATTTGGTCACACGCGGCGTGCCCTGTCTTCGACGCGCCACATCTCTCGCATATACCGATGCAGACGAGGATGCGGAACGTCTCCTAAATATCGGCGATGGCCCCGCAGTCGAAGGCGACGAATGGGTCGAGACGCATACTGGTCGCATTTCCGAGGGTAACCCGTCCCAGATCGACGACATACCCGATGCCGACGACGAAGAACACGAGATAAGCGGGAAGATGGCGAACTTGGGCCTGGGGAAGCACGGTGCTGACAGTGGCGGAACGGCGGTAGGAGATATTCCGGACATGGACGAGATTCCGGACATGGAAGAGGACTTTGAAGAAGCGGAGGATGAGGCCGTCAAGAAGCCCGCTACTTCACCAGCGGATGGGAAGGTCGTTGACGGGGCGGAGGTAGAGGTGGCGAAGGGCAACCTTCTGCAGGTCCGGACGTACGATGTGATGATCACGTACGACAAGTACTATCAGACGCCTCGTATTTGGTTGGTCGGGTACGATGAGGTATGGGATCTATGTATTGTCAATCTGTCTATTCTTCTTCACGCTTGCTTTCCCTTTGCCAGAATCGGTCACCGCTGACCCCTCCGCAAATATTCCAAGACGTCTCCGCCGAGCACGCCTTCAAGACCGTGACCATTGAGCCATTCCCGCACTCAGCGTCCCTTCAAGCCGCGTCCGTACATCCTTGCAAACATGCCAATGTTATGAAGAAAGTCATCGAGAGGATGAATAATTCTGTGATTGCTTCGCAACTTGCGCAACAAACCGGGACAAGCAGCTCAAGTAAGAAGAACTCATTTCATCCTCTCAGTGTAAAAATTCTGAACACTGCATGTAGGCAAGAGCATCAATGCGGGCAAGGAGAAGCGCAAGTGGTTTGGCAGGCGAACTAGCGGGGGCCAAGGCGAAAAAGACGAAGGCGGCGAGGAAGTGGAGGGCATGCGGGTCGACTTCTACCTCGTTGTTTTCCTCAAGTTCATCGCTAGTATTGTGCCCACGATCGAGGTCGACTCGACGACCGCGTTCTAATTTTTTCGCACACGAACGATCGGCGAACAATTTGGGGAGGACTGTAGAATGTGTGACTATACCCGATGTATCAAAGGTCCAGGTTCCTATGCGGATGAACCTGCGATGACCCCTTGTGTTATAGAATTAATGATTACGATGTACACGATATCTATGCAAACACGCATTATAACGGACATGGAGATCTACGTATGCGACGAAGAGCAAAGAACGCCGGTAAGTATACGACGCAGCAGGGAAGACGAATGCAATAAGTTACGAGGCGCAAGATTGGAATAGATATGTAGGTGATCGTGAACGAAGGAGGTCGGCGAAGCGGAATATACGCGTTAAATATGTTAGATGATGAGCTTGAGGGACTTAGGTTTGGTACCGTCCGATTCGAGCTGAGCGCCAGCTTTGTGGGCTTTGTATGCCAGTGACTCCATATATGCGCGGAAGCTCTTCAGCCACTTGAGGTCAGACATCCAAGGCGCCCAATAGATAGCCCTGTTCACGAAAATGATTCATCAATGGGGCACTGGACGGCCTGCAAGGCGATGCGCACTCACCTCCATCCAGGCTCACCAAATTCCTCCTGTGTCTTTCCATTGTCTTTGAGGATCTCTATCGCCCTCTCGACATCGTGCGGGTGTATATACCAGACCATCTCTTCGCTATCGTCCTCCGATATCATCAAAACACGATCCATCTTCGGCAGCCTATCTTGCGTCGCACCAGTCACGGCACATCCCAGGTCGATGCGGTAACCGTCTAGGCCGAGCTCCTCTCCAGTCTGCCACGCAAGTTCGTCGACGTGCCTGAATCCCGGCGCAGAGACCGATGGCATGAACTCGACACCGTTGGAAGCGAGTAAGAAGCCCGCGTAGTCGCCGGGTAGTGCGACACCCAGATGGTGCTCCACCTCAGAGATGGACCCTGAAGCGGCGGGCAACCGACGGAGCACCTCGTGTTCCTCCCACTTGAGGGTCTCGAGCATCAGCACTAGCTCCTTCCATGAGATCTTGGAAATCGAGTCCTTTGTGATCTGCTTCTGCCTTGCGATGTCTTCCGACGTCTCACGGAAGCTGTTAAGGGCGTCCACCACAATTTTGGCGTCCGCTTCGACCTGCTCTGGAGCGCGGCCCACGGTACGTCCGACAAAGCCGGACACGAAAAATGGGCTCAAGGCTCGCCATTCTGCGAGGGCGTGTTGAAACTCGATATCTTCGTCACGATATTCCTGGTGCACTCTGTGTTTGATCCGGATTTAGTGAGGCGAGCGCATACGTCAAACGCGGGCTTACAACATGTCCATCCACTGGAGCGCGTGCGTGTCATCTCCGGAGTCCGCGGCCATGGCAACCGCGCCGGCGAGAGTGTACGGCCGAAGGTATGCATCGCCGTACCGGATCCGAAGCGCGACCGACTCCAGAACCTTCTCATACTCCTCCCGTGGAGGCAGCTTGTGACCGTCGCGCTTGGCCGCGTCCCAACCGTCGAGCTCCGCCGCGGACGGCGCTTGCCAGGGCACGAACGCGGGCCGCTGAGAGGTGGCGTCCCAAAGGAACTCGAGCGGTCTCCGCACGTTGAACCGGTCTAGGAGGAGCTCGGGTGCGCCGGGGAAGACACGAAGCAAGCAGCCGATGATCTCATTGCATGCGTCGATGGAGCCCTCCACGGCCAGGCGGATGGCAAACTGGACGGCGTCGAGGATCACTTGGTTCTGCTTCGAGGGTGGAGAGGTGGAAATCAGCCCGGCGAGTCGGTCGCCCGGAGACTCCGTCCTCCTCGTCTGCGGACCTGGGCTCTGTATCCAGAAGGGCGGTTCGTTGAAGGCTGATACCGGCAACTGCCCCCGCAGATCGTCCGCGTATGGAAGAAGCAGAGCAATATTCCGCAAGGACTTCGGGGAACCGTCGGAAGTCCATATATGCACTGCGGAGGTATAAGATTGGCATGCCGGAACTCAAAGGCGGCAAGAACATACTGTCGCGTATGAACTCGTCCGACTCCCAATGGATTTGCGGGACTGCCACGATAACCCAAAGTGGGCGTATCAATAATTGCACAAGTCGACTGCAAACGATTCCACGTACAGCTTGACACCACGCCCACTGGTAAGTTCCCGGATGATACCGTCCGACCGTCGAAGATTCCAAGGGAGGCCATGACTGCAGTTTGCAGGTCAGACATGAGTTATTTCGGCCGTGATTACAATCACCTTCGCGTGCACTACCGGATGTGACTATATCTCTCGGTTTCTCGCACTGTCAACCGCAACTCCTTCAGAAAGGCAGTAACGAGTAACTTTCAATTGGGACTTACTAGCCGCCGCAGAAGCTTCTCGGTATCCCATTTCCCAATTATAGGGGGCACCTCCTGCAAGATGCAGAGGACCTCGTAGCTTGTTAGGTACGTCAATGCCAGAGAGCAAGCACGGCGCGCGAAGACACGCGTACCTTGGCTGAGAGTCGAGATCTCGGTCAAGGAAACTGCCTACTTCAATAACATCGCTCCCCCCGCAGCTGCATTTGAGGTTGATGTCAGTTACGATGACATATGTGAGGGCGATCTTGGGGTCCTCTTTGAGAATGTCCAAGAAAGCACGAACGGCCGGGCTGAGCTCGTCACTAATCGCCCGCCACAGTCGTCAGCACGCATGATGATTACGATGGGTTCATCAGGATGACTGACCTCGTAATTAACACGAACACATTCCGTCGCAACGCCATCGGTCGTGGTTGCGGTTCAGGGGAAGAAAGGGAGATCAGGTCCGGACTGGGACAGGGCTATATATGTGTACAGAGCGGTATATGCAATCCAGGCTGGACCCCGAGTCCGCGAATCACGGGCGCTGTAGAAGAAGCCGCCTCCCAGTCGCAACGCGCTGTTGTGACGGCGCTTCAGACCGTCGGCACGCGTCGTCGTAAGAGTAAGAGAGCGTAAATGAGAGATAGATTGCATCGGCACCTGGTGGTGAGGTGGAGCCAGGGGCATCCACGCGGCCAGGATCAGGCACACTAGCATGTTCTCTGCGCGCGCCGCTGTGGTTACGGACCTGACGGGGGACGGGTGCACAAGCGCGGAATGCGGTGCCGCAGTTGATCCCGGCAGTCCCGCTCTGAGACTATGAGCCTCCGCTCTTGGCTTGCGGTACCTGGGAATGATTGCCCCTCCGCTTGATCGCAAATGAAAGTGGCGGTGCTCGAGGATCAGTAAGATAGGGCTCATTCAGTTTCAACAGGTGTGATACGTGCTGCGCAGCGAATTCCACTCGCTACGGGGCACACTCTCTAAATATAAAACCACAATTCTCTTTGGATGTACATTATCTTGAAATCTGTGGCGGCGATTTCTGTGAATTTTGAGCGTAGATTATTTTATTCGACTAGCAAGACCCGTGGGACCTGTTGAAACTGAATGAGCCCTATCTTACTTATCGGCGTCCCTAGATCATGCAAAATATGCATTACTGAATGCTCGTGATAGAGTACTGGGGATACATCTTGCTCAACGCCAGTGCCACAGACAGCCATGAGATGAACATGCCTATGTCTTGATCATCTGCGCCTTCGACATGGAAACCAACACCCTCCCTCGTACCCACCTCCCCTTTGCATCACCCGCACCCCAAATTAATACGCGCGTGGCGTGATGCCTCCGCCCGCCGCTCATACGACCCCGAACTTGACCACCCACGTCTCCGCGCACTTCTCGCTGCCCGGCAGCAGCCGTCTGCGCTCGAACCCCTCGTCGCGCACGAGGCCCTTGAACAGCACGCCGTCGCCCAGCCAATCGACGCGCTTGTACCGCGGCGCGTTCGAGCCCTCCTTATCCCGCCTCTTGCGCGCCGCGAACTCCATCCGCTCCAGGTTATTCTCGTCGAGCACGATCATACCCCACTCCGAGTCCGCCAGCGGCTCCTGCAGCGCCTTGTACAACGCCTCCCACACGGCCTCGACCGTGATCACCTGCCCGCCCCCTTGCACCTTGATGTCGACCGACCACGGGAATTCGGGTGAGATGAGCCGCATGTGCCGCGGTGGCTGGGCGCGCGCGACGGCGTACATGTATCGGTGCGCGCGAAAGATGTCGGACGGGATCGAGTCGCGCGGCTTGGTGCGCACGTCGAACGCGGGCGGCTTCAGGTCGCCCGCGAGGATCGGCGCGAGCTCGGGATAGCGTCGGGGCTCGGCAGCGAAGCCAGGCGGGGCTGCAAATGGACGAGGGGGCCACCAGAATGCCATCGGTGAGTACGCGGCGGTAAGTAGGGGTACGGGGATGAGGACACGGCGTACCCGGGAAGTAGCCTCCCGCAGCTTGCGCGGGCTGGGCGTATTGTACCCAAGCAGGTTGCGCCCAGTAAGCATAAGCGCCCGCCGCCGGGGACACGGGGACTGCAGGCACATAACCTGCCGGTGTTGATGGCTGCCAGTGCTGGTCCCAATGTGCCCAAGGATTTGCCATTGATGGTGTTTTGAATGGGTCGTTAGCGTCGATCCAGAGGAGGGCGGCGCGGCCAGAGAAAATGTGGGACGAGCTCGGGGTGATATGTCTCCAACGTTCTATAGCTTATCTTCCGCTGGGGGCGGACCACCGCGGGCGCAATGCGCATCCTGATCCTGACTATCGAACAAGCATCGCCTTGGCCCTTGGACGCTGCGTCTGATTCGATATCGCGACAGTGAGACGGGATCGCCTTGCCTCGTTGCTCGCTGGGCTGTGCAGGGGCTGTTCAATGTTATTCATCTCTCACAGACAGTGTCAGCGCTGCACCGCGAAGGCAGTCGCAACGCATCATGATCGTCGGGAATTACCGAGACGGGGTCTAGGCTCAGAAAGGGGCCTTGCTGGCTGCGGGGCGTCGAGGTTGTTCGCCGCCTTCTGGGTTCATGCATGTTCGCCTCGGAGCAAGCAAGCGTGCATGTTCGTGTGGACAACACCGCGCCGCGGTGATTAATCCAAGACCAACGGTCGGGAGTCGGGCGCGAATCGCGCGATGGTCTGGAGAAGAACTCGGCGGAGCAGCGCGTTCTTGCACGGCGACACACTGTCTTCGAGATAGTTAGATCAGAAGGGAAGAAGGAGCTGTATCATGTCTCAGTGTGACGTCTACGCCATGCCGCTCTCCGGTCATGCTGCTATGGATAGCCGACCGCAGGCGTGAGATTTCGCAATGACAACCTTCTCCAAATACGATTGCTAGCCCCATATTGTCTTTCTGCGGTCGTCTGAGAAACAAACATCGCGCGCGAGCATGTCGATACTGTTGTGGTCCATAGCCAGCCTTGATGGTTTGAGAGGCAAAGGGATAGCGAGTCCGCTCCAAATCCGTAGATGTTCAAACTTCTTGTCCGAAGCCGGCAACGATTCTTCGTATCCAGAAGCTACGTGTACTTATTTCTGAAGCAGCGCGGTCATGCCCAAGGTAGGTCATACTCGTTCATCGCGTTTCACAACGCCATCGATCCACTCCAATAATCGCGCATTGAGCTCCTCCGGAGCCTCGAGCTGGATCCAGTGCGAGGTGTCAAAGTCGATGACGGTGACCAGCTCTTCCCGCGTCGCGGCCTGCCGCATGCCCGCCTTGCCGACGGGTGCGAGGCAAACGTAGTCCTTCAACGCCGCGCCGAAGAAAACCGGCTTCGCGATCTTCCATTTGTCCAGTGGTATCGCTGCCCGGCACGATACGATGAGGGGGAGAATCAACATTTCAGCGTAAATTCGGTTATTCCCTACGCCGGTGAGCGGCTCACCGAGGTCCGCGTCGCGGGAAAGATTGCGGACGTGATTCGTGTACCACAGCAGCGGCGCCTTCATGCCACCTGAAAGCAAAGTAGAGCGCATGTGCTGGTAGTCCTGTATGCGTCGCCTCCGTCAGCCTCGCGGCGTATTAGGAGGAGACCGATACAATACCTCGTCCGTCAAGTAGGACGCTCGCTGCGTATGCGAGTCGCTCTCAACCCATTCCCTCAGTTTCCCCGTGTTCGCCACGTGCGTCTTCCACAGCGCCGGATCTTCCGGATACAACAGTTCAAGGAAGGAGTCGATCTGTGTCCGCGGGTCGTCAGCGATCGCAAAAGACAGATCAGAAACACCGCCAACATGTTTCTCGATGATACCCGCGGCATCTGGAGAGTCGAAGAACTGCCAGTAGCCAAAGACGTCGTAGCCGAAAGCCTGCCTCAGCTTGGCGATCATGTCCTCGTAATCCAGTCTGGCTGGCTTGATGTGGTGTACCGCGAGCCAGGCGAAACCCATGAAGCGCTCGGAGAACTGCATAGCCAAGCGAGAGAGCGGCGCGGTGCCCCTGCGAATCCAGCGTGAGCCTCCCCATCGCAGCTCATCCCTGGATCCTTGTCCTCTCACCAATCGTGTCCGATCGCGATGCACTCCCCGACACGCTCGTGCTCGAGGATCTCGACCATGTCCTTAGCGATCGCGACCGCGCTGTACGCCGCACCGTCCGTGGGCTTGTCGGTTCCAGCGTATCCGAGCATGTCGGGCACGACGAGACCGAACCCCTCCTTCGCGCCGAAAAACGCGACCTGGTGGCGCCAGTCGTAGGACGTGGATGGGAAACCGTGGAGGAACAGCAACGTCGGTTTCGATCCGGCGTCAGAGGGCGCGGAGAAGTAGTAGTGGTAGTTGATCCCGCGCGCAGTCTTGAAGTTTCGGTACAGCGATGGGTCCATGGCGTTCGCGGACGGGGGACGAGATCGAGTTGGTGATCCTGGGAGATAGCAGATATGTTTCTGCTTGTTGACCTGCATGGTGTTTGGTCGCCTCTGAGAGCGGCTGTGGTCACGGGACAGAAGACCACCGCCATGGGATAGCTTGGGATCTTGCAGCCGAACACCGCGACTTGGAGCAATAGAGTGTATCTGCAGCACGGCGAAGTGGGACTGCATTTTTTGGCGGGGCTCCCCGCGGACATCTTTGACCACTGCGGAGAACTTTCACCACCTGCAGATAGACTCTAATAGCGGCAGATATGGAGAGTTGCTGAAGCCCGACTCGAGTCCTGAGGGCACCAACGCACATCGTCTCCGAGTTGATGGCTGCCTCGTGGAAGTCCGTCAAGGTCCGAGATCCTGATGAAGCGGCCAAGCAACGAGGAAAAAGGTTATTATTTGCAGCCTCGTTCAAGTCGGCAGCCGGAAGAACGAAGAAAATAAAAACATGTGCAGTCTTCGAAGAACCGCGACCCTACGCGCCAATCTCGCGTTATTCTCACAAAGGCGGCCAGATGGGCGTCGTGCGGCAGAAGGTGTGCTTGTGCGGTTAGTGGCCGACCCGCGGTGGGCGAGGTGCCAGGTCTGCGGGTCGTCAGGGCGCGCCTTCTCGCGCGGTTGGAGTAGCCATGTATTTGGGTGGAGACGAAGGTTTCATGTCGAGGGTCGAATAGAGAGACCAGAGGGGGGATGTTGCATGAACAGATGAGTTGAGTATGACCACGGCTTGCGACAAGTCGACTGCCGGTGGTTGTTGAGAGGTGGGTTGTGTCCCTGCTGCAGCGATTATGATGACCGCGCGCGTCGGCGGCCTGGGAAGACGAGAGATATAGTGAGAGACGGCGTGCTATCTAAATCGCGCGGGTCGCTGGAGAAACTTCGCCCTTCGCTCTGAATTCGTGTTCTGGCGCCACAAAGGAGGGTCGGAAGCGGTATATCGATGATCAAGGCACCGCTCCCGAGGGTCCTGCCAGCGCCGGAGACAGAAGCGCGTCGGTGCTGTTGAGCTATTTTTGCCTTCATTTTTTGTCCGAACGACGGCTTTGCCTATCGTCGATGGTGGGAGTGAGTCGCTTTGGAGACATGCGGGCCTAGATTGGTGGTTGCGAGGAGATATGGAAGCGTCGGTGGGGCGCTGACGTTGAAGGGGGTTGCAAGGGCGAAGCCTAGAGAGCTGAGACAGTGCATGACGACTCGCAGGATGGAGTACTTGACAGCCCTTTTGTCGGATGCAAATCTTGCAGGTCTTCTTGACGCGTCTGCCGTAGGCAACAAGGTCCGACGGGCGCGCGGCATGCGACTCATCAAATGCATCACGAGAGATTACGCCGACGTTTCTCAAAACAGCGACAGATGGGGAACAGTAGAACGACGAGCATCGAGCTGAGATGACCGAGTGACCTCCGGCAGCAGTCGACGAAGGTGTTCGAATGTCAAGGCTAGTGGTATGGGAAAAGGCGCCGAGGGCGTGGCGTGGGCAGAAGAGGGCAGGAACAGGCAGGTCGACGACGGGACAGCGGAGGTTTACCGGAGGACGTCGGTGGCGCGGCGGCGGTCGAACGGGCCGCGCCTGCGCGCCAGGGACGCGATGGGCACGTCTAATTCCATGGGCGCTGGGCTATCCCCGTATCGGAACAGGAAGCGTTGATCCTTGCGTGCTATTTCGACGACGGCGAGGATGATATTGGGTGATAGATCAAGGACGGCGACATTTCGGGGCGCAACCCTGTGCCACCGACGTCGCACAGGGGATTGTTTCTGATGTCTTCGCGCGGAGAGGGGTGGTGCTTGCTGCCGCGGGCTGTTCCCAACAGGGGAAGCTGGCGCACCTAGGCTCGGAATGGAACGCCGCGAAGACCAAAGCGAACATGTTGTACAATCGTCGTCGAGGCTGTTCTCGTCCATCTCGGGATGTATGCTGATGGAGGCCGTATATAACGACGACGGGCTGCATCCTCGGAATGGGTTTCTGTACCTGCCCCTCTAGATATCTCCCGCTGGCATCAAGCGGAGTTGCGTCCGGACATGATTATAACGCACGTGGCCAAGAGACTTCTGGCCCGGACGTCCGGTGAGCATGATCAGGTTAATGCTTCGTGCAGCCGAGTCTCATCGTCGCGCCGCTCCCTGATGTCCGCTCGCCCGGCATATATCCCGGCACGCTCCCCGACGCTCGCCCTCCCGCTCCCTCCGCCGCCCCCCGACCCCGACCCCGATCCCGACGACGCGCCGCACGACGCCGCCGCAACCTCGCTCGATCCCGGCCATCGTCGATCCGACGCACCCGTGCCTGATCCTTTCGCCCAGGCCCGGACCCGGTCGATTGCGCAAATTGTCGCGCGGATGCATTTTTTGTCCAGACCGCCGCTGAGATAACCAGTTGCGCGCAGCCACTGCTGCAGCCGTCGTCCCTCCACCTGCCAGCGACGTCGACGTCGACATCGCCGCCGCCGCCGCCCTCCATGCCCAACCGCACGCGACCCCCGACGCGCCCGCCCACCCGGCCCCCATCCCCCGGCCGCGGCGAGCGTCCGACGTCGGGCCAGATCGACGAGCTCTCCGACGCCCTGCACGCCGCCCTCCAGCCCTACGCGCACGACGCCGACCATGTGAAACACGACAAGCACGACCGCTTCCAGCCCACGCTCGAGATCTCCGTCTCCCAGGACGTGCTCACCCTCAAGGGCACCGGCGTCGACGTCGAGCCCGCCCTCCTCTCCGGCAACGTCGTCCTCCACCTGTCCGAGCCGACCTCGATCCGGGAGATCACCCTCACCTTCCGAGGCAAGGCCCGGCTACCGACGCCCTCCTCCGATTCGTGGGTCATCATCTCCCAGAGCCTGCACGCTCGACGCTAACGTACCCCTGTGCAGCATATCCCTCAACGCCTCCGGCGTCACCTACGTCATCTGCAACCAAGACTGGTCTTTCCTCGAAGGCACCAAGTCGCACTCGCACACCCTCAAGGCCGGCCGACACGTCTTCCCGTTCCAGATGCAAATCGGCGGCTCGCTCCCCTCCTCCATCTACACCTCCGCCCTCGGATCCGCATCCGTCACCTACAAGCTCCGCGCAACCGCCGTCCGGCCCGGGCTCGCCTCCAACCTCACCAACATCACGCGCATCACCGTCCTGCGTGCGTTCACGCCCGAGGCTCTCGAGTACCAGCAGACGCTCGAGATCGAGAACACCTGGCCGGAAAAGCTCATGTACAGCATCATGGTCCCGCACAAGGCGTGGGCGATCGGCGACACGATCACCGCGCTCATGAAGTTCGAGCCGATCGCAAAAGGTGCCCGGGTGATGAACATAGTCACGACTCTGAACGAGACCGTCAAGCTCGGAGGTGCCGCGTCTGGCCGGACGACGTCGACGCAGGAGACGACGCGGGTGATGATGACCACCAAGCACGAGATTCGGCAGGGCAAGGCGGTCTGCGTCGACGAGTATTCTCAGCGGCACCGGCACCATGGCCACACGCCGCACGGCACCGGTGCGCAAACGCCGCACCACCTCCACACCAACGGCTCCTCTCCTGGCACGCCGTACCATCCGCACGCCAACGCGGCGCCGGGCTCGTACTTCCCTCCTGCAGGCTCATCCGCCGCCGCCGCCTCCTCTTCCTCCGCCGCCGCGGGGCCCTCCAACCGCCCCAGCACGCCGCCGCTCCCTCTCGACATTCAGCTCCCCGACGACCTCGAGCCGGCCGAGAACGAGATCATCGTGACGATGTCGTTCCCGCTCCCGCCTCAGGCGCTCATCACGCCCACGCACCACCTCGAGCCAATCGTCGTCTCGCACCGCATCCGCTGGAGCATCCTCATCGGCAACGCCGATGGGCACACGTCCGAGCTCCGCTGCTCGCTCCCGCTCCACATCCTCGACCACCGCCTGCTCGACGAGGCCCGCGCCGCCACGCGCGTCACCCGCCAGCTCCTTCTCGGCGGCGACGGCGACCCCGCCGGGGGCATCTACGGCGCGGACGGCGATCGCGACGCCGAAGTCGACTTCGAGCTCCCCTCGTACAACTCTCACGTCCGCGACCGCATCGCGAACATGTACGTTCCCGACACGGCCACCGTGCGCATCAACGCGAGCCAGGTTCCATCCGGGATGCGCACCCCGGGCTATCCCGCCACTAGCGGTACCCGCACCCCTAGCTCAGGGCTGCACTCCCCGCAGCTCGTGCCCGACGGCCCCAACGAGGACCGCACGCACCTGCCCTCACACCCGCCGTCCGGTCCCGGCGGGTATGCGCCTCTCGACTGGGTCAACTCGGAGCTGCTCATGCTGCAAGATCGCTCTCAGGGCCAGACGCCTGCCGCCGCCGGCCCGTCTTCCTTACCCGCTCAGATGACGCCGCCGCCTCCTCCCCAAGCGTGGTCGCGCCCTACCTCTAGCAGCTCGCATGCTCCACATGGCCCCGTTGCCTCCCTTCTCGGCTCCATCATCGGCGCCTCCTCCTCGCTCTCGCACGCGCACGCGCATGACCCCTCCCCGCCCGACTCGTCCGGGGCCTCGCGCCGTGCCTCGCGCCGACCTTCGCGCAACCCGTCCCGAAACTCGTCGCCGGAGCGGCACCACCACGCGCCCGCGCAGCACGACACCTACGTCCACTCCTCGTTCGCGAGCCGGTCGAACCACGGCCTCTTCCAGGCGTCGATGAAGCCGCTCACGAGCCTCGCGAGCGGGCTCGGTCTCGGCAGCAGCCGGAGCCACTCCAACCTCGCCGACCACTTCTGGCCCGGCCGGGCGAGCGCAGGCCAGCACGCGCTCACCCACACCGTCTCGCACGGGCACTACCCCGCCGCGCCCTACCCGCCGCACCCCCCGCCCGGCGCGCACCACTCGACGTCCGCGCCGGCGACGCCCTCGCCCGAGGTCGAGCGCGACAGCCTCGGGATGCAGTCGTACACGACCGTGCCCGATTACGCGACGGCCTC
This sequence comes from Punctularia strigosozonata HHB-11173 SS5, assembly GCF_000264995.1. Classification (NCBI taxonomy): domain Eukaryota; kingdom Fungi; phylum Basidiomycota; class Agaricomycetes; order Corticiales; family Punctulariaceae; genus Punctularia; species Punctularia strigosozonata. Next base: position 1,845,268 of record NW_006767435.1, read on the forward strand.
GCGCGGGTTCCTCGGCGGCGTACCCCCGCTGAGCAGCATGACGGGCCTGCCGAGCTACGACGACTCGGAGGCGCAGCAGGCGCACTCTCGCCCCGGCAGCGGCTCGAACTCGGAATCGATCACGCGCAGCAGCAGCGACGTGGACCTTGCCGCGAGGGGCCAGCACGGCGCGGCGGCGCAGGCGCGCGTGCGGTTCCAGGATGGACGGGCCGGCGCGGGGAGGTGAACCATTATTGAGCGTGTAAAAAAAAAGAAAGAACGACACCGACTGCCCTGAGCGAGCGAGCGAGGACGGGTTTCTCTCGTCCTCGGTTTCTACACGTGTACCGAATATATGTATTCAACGACGCCAGCAACCCGACCTCTCAGCTATCTTGCATTCACCCTGCCGAACCGGACAGTAATATATACCGGCGGCGCGCTTGCCTTTATCTATATCTGCACACCCATGATCACCCCTCCTTAGATATTATTTCCACGCTCTGTCACGAGTTGTGCTCACACATAGACGGCATTTATAGATGTACCCTCAGTTTCCCATAGACAAACGGTGTACCGGGTATCGAAGACCGTTCATGGACTTACGTACTGCAATAATCATATGCAATGGACCGCAAGACCTCGTACGCTGTGTTCTCAACATCACCCCCGTCTTAACGTCGGGCAAAGCCATTCATAAAGCCCTGGCTATCACCTATTACACAAACAAACAAAAATGTCAGGAGTCTCAATCTTCTGAAGCACAAGGAGGAGTCCTGGTCCTCTGAAGTGCAAGGACGACGGCGCGAATGTGGGATGCGTATATGCGTCGGCCTTCTCCCGACGCAGCCAGCTCACAACTTGCTCTTCGCACTCTGCTCCCTACGCATCCAAACTCTTGTTCAGTCCAAGGATACAAACAGCAGGCTAGGGCACGACGCACCTCAATTGCCGCTTGATCTTCTCGTCGATAAGCCGGTACACGCCCTCCGTCAACCGCTCGCGCTCGAGCAGCAGCAGCATCCGCTCGTCCGGGAGCATCCACACGCACCCGCTCGTCCGCCAATCGCGGTCCGTAGAGGCGTAGAATATCGCGCCGGCGATGCGGCTGACCGGCGTGAGAGGCAGGCCGGATAGGAGATCATCTTGCCCTTGGATAATGCCCGTCGCTATCACGAAACAATCATATTTAACAGTTGCAGGTATACCAGAGGCGAGGAAGAGGGGCTAACCTGCGAACCAAGGGTGAATAATGGCGGTCCGGATGCCAGCACTCCGGGCGTCCGGGTAAAGCGAGCGTGCCAGGCCGAGAACTCCATGTTTTGATGCGCTGTACAGCGGGCCGCCCGAGACGGCTTGCCACGAAGCTGAACGACAGTGAACTACTACATTATTGAGCTCAATCGGCTGGCGTACCCATGGAGCCGATGAGAACCAGAGCCTTGACTTGGCTCTTGGACTGCTTCATGTAATAGAGTCCTAGGTGCGTCGCTAGAACGAACATTATATATGATTTTATCCATTCAAGACGAGAGCAAACGTACTATAAGCTACACCGGTGATATTCACGTCGAGAGTCTTGGTATTTGGCGGTAGGGGACGTCCATCCGAGTCAAACTCGAGCTGGCCGAGTGTGCCGACCTCGCTGATGCCCGCATTCGCAATCTGAGAATTGTATGTCATTGTCAAGGACGCGGAGAAGAACGCGAAAGTTAGACGAACGACGATGTCCACAGAACCGAATTGTCGGTGCGCAGCCTGGAACAGCGCAACCTGGTCGCCCCATTGTGTGACGTCGCATGGTTGCCCTATGGCTTCGCTGCGGCACAAGCATATGGTATGTCAACACTACACCTGCGAGCGGAGTGCGTGTCAACGTACCCGCCTGCTTGTACGATCTCCTCTGCAGCACTCTTGGCGGTTTGGGCGTTGATGTCTCCAATGGCCACTTTCGCGCTTTGAGAACAAAAATTAGGATCTCAGATCTTGCACATGTCAAATCAGTTGACGAACCCCCGCTTCGCGAATTCCACTGCGGCAGCTTTGCCTATACCGTTCCCGGCACCTGCGAGGCCAAATCATCACGAAGCCTGTCACCTAGCACGGGATGAGTACATACCAGTAATCAGGACGACAACTCCTTTAACGCGGTCCGCAAAGGCATACAGTTTCTCGTCTATGGCCAAATACAGCGTGGGTACATCTTCGATAGTACGCGAAAGACTACGCACCAGGTATGGTCGTCATCGTCTGTAGCCAAAGGATGGTAGCCTGCGATCGGAGTATATACGTGAACCAAGATCAAACGCTCGAAGCATCCGTAGCGCGTGCATATGTAAGAAGGTATTGCTGGGTTACTCGGGCAACACGGGCACAGACCGAGCCCGGTTGTTTGAGGCGAATATCATCAGGAAACGGCGGCGGAGGCGACCATTTCCGGCGGATGGGGTCACAGCCACAATACTATGGCTTTGTCATTGCGTCATGTCCGTTCAGAGGAATGGCTAATTTGTTTGCTTTGATTCCGAGCACTGTCTGACCTACGGAGATCCATGGATATACTTCAATCTCTCAGGCAAACACTGAAGGGACTCGGCGACGGTGACCCAGTTGTGACCCGGATACTCAACAAGCTGGACGAGATACAGCAGGGCGGACGTGCTGATTGGCCGTCGTTCCGCGACGATCTCGAAGTGCTCAAGCAAAGGGGACTATGGAAAGAGACGGAGGATAGAGAAAAACTCCTAGGACAGCTGGAAGCGATGCTGACCTCTAAGGCATCTCCAGTGGATGGCTCTCGCTATACAATTGTTCACCCTCCAGCTGCTTCTTCCTCTCTTGCTGCAACGCAGCATCTGGTAAACAAAACAGTTCTTCCACTGGAGCTCGTTGACTCTGCGAATCAAGTTTTCTTCCTGCACCTACTTGCCACCGATCCCTCTAAAGTGCTACCTCCCGGGAAATCGTTACTCTCGGTTCTGTCCCGGCCACGAACGCAGCATACAAACGAGGAGGAGCCCACGCTGGAGGATCGAGTCACAGTCGCCGCGCACAAGGCGTTCTGGGACGAGGTAAGACTTCCCCCATGTTTCGTAGCGCATATCAGCATCTTACGCACTATCAGGCACGCGCTGCGTTATCCGATCCTCTACCTTCTATCCAGTTGGCACGGATACGAGGATTGTACAAAGACGTACACGACACCATCAATCCCCTCGTTCCTCCAAACCACCCAGTTCTCACCACGCTCAGCTTCCCGCCTTCTCCCACCTCGTCACCGCTCACGAGCACGGCCATGCACCTACGCGAGGTTCTTCTCGCCCTCCGCGGGCGATGTGCGCCGGCGCGGGACGCCTCCATCGATGCCCTCCTCGATACCTTGGACAACCTACCTCCCCCATCAGACCTTTCTGCGTTAGCGGATGCCATCGTGAATACCACGCGCGATATACTGAAACTGGCGGACGTCATGAAAGACGACTTATCGCAGTTCGTCCTCGGAACCATGTCAGAGAGTGATCTATCTGCGATCATCACCACCCAGGCGAAGATGCGGGAGAGGAATTTTGTCCTAGACCACTGGCCTATTGAGACGACTCGGACACGATGGAACGACTGGCTGATGAGCGAAACAGACGGACCCGAGGGCAAGCGCTGGATTCGGAAATTGGTCCAGGCGTTGCTCGCTAACGTGCCTGTCTCCTGCGTATTTCCTGGTACCATCTCGCCGTTGTCCACTTCAACCAGCCCAGAGCAAGGCCACACGAACGAACTCCCGCCTCCCTTCTTCTTCGACACACCATCCCTTCTCTACGTCCAGAATTTTCTTCAGGCACTGGTCATAGCCGCATCCCTGCGTGCCCTCACTCGCCTGTCAGCCGACACGGGCAGCGAGTTCATGCAGCGCATCTGGGCCCTTCTGAAAGCTGAGATCGATGGCGAGCCCCAGGCGGAAGGAACCAAGCTCATCAACCTAGCTGATGAAGTCTACCGCGCGAGGAAATCCGTCGAGCCGACCTTGGACGCTGACGCGGAATCGAAGCTGCGCGATGCTGTTGACAGGACACTCAGGCCAAACGACCCGGTGTTCCTGCTCCTGCAGAAGCGGTTGGCGGAGGCGCTCAGTAGGAGGTTGGAGGAGGAAGACGACCGGAGTCCGGACCCAGTGGTGCCGGAGCGGATGCAGAGCGGCTTGGGTGCAGAGCGGCCGGGGAAGAGGCCACGGGTCGGGATGCAGGCGGCGCAGGTATTTCATACGGAGAAGGGCGAGCGAGAGGCGAAGCTGCTGGTGGTGAAGGGTTTCGAGGATCCGATGTTGGCGAGAGAGATTGCGCAGGCGTTGTCGAAAATCAGGGGATGCACATGTTGGGTCAGAACCGTTTGGGAAGGCGTCGTAGAATTCGGTTAATGGGTTGACTGCAGTATTTGACGACTTCGAAGCTTAGGCGCGAGCGGGCAGGCCTTTGATCCTGCCGCCTGCAGGTCAAACTGGCGATCATGGTCAAGCAGTCTTTCGACGGGTTGGCGGGCATGAAGTATACCAGCGCGGTCCTATGTTGCTTGCAGGATGCGGCAGTTCAGCAAAAGGACGAACGCGATACGCGAGAAATGTTTTGCGATCAGGTTTTGCGAGTCATGAAACAGATAGATGTGTAGGTGATTTATACGAGTACAATCCAGCTAGCTGATCAATACCCATACTATGTATCCTCGAGATCCGTGAGACGCAGTAGGCCCGAATCATTGCCGAAGACGTGACGAGCGTTGATGAATCGCAACGCCAACGATGATGGCCATAAATGCATAATATGCTCAACCCCGTCGCGAGCTTCGGGGTGTAGGTTGGGTTTGTGGTATGAATTGTGATCCTCCATCTTCCCCGACTGGATCGGCCCCACTTATAGGGGAGGGTGCATGGCCGCGCCATGGCAGCCATGGCCTACGTGTAGAACGAAGGGGATCAGACGGTGGCCTTATATATGCCGAGTGAAAGAATGGGCAACGGGAACTGGTGGCGGTGCTGAATCCTTCCTCGCAACTTTGGAGCCCGCTCATCCTCGCTCATCTGCTGGTACTGCCCCACGCGTAGTATCGCTGCGCAGGCCGCCGATGCCTTGCTAATACAGACACCAAACGACACAGGACGCTTGACACTATATACGACTTTCCCGGCTACGTACTCCGGACGATGAACAACGATGTTGACCTTCGCCTCGGAAAAGAAACGCCTTTGGCCGCTTCCTTCCCTCTACCCTTCCGCGCACTCTCGCTCATAGGCATCGGCATCCTTGGATGGGCCACCAACTTACACGTCACGCATCTTCTCGGAATAGACGCGGCGAGCATCCTCGACCTCGCGCTCGGGGGGGCAGGCGGGCTACGCACACCGCTGCCCACCGACCGCACTCATGTCCATTCTCGGGTGCACGACCGGTACGCTACTGGGACGTACAAAGCACCATATCGGCTCTTTGTATCCTATGCGACATGGTGTACGGCGACGTGGCTTCTTTTTCGGGTGGCTACACGAGGGGAAATCGAGTCTGTCGACCGCTTCAAGTACATCCCTGCCGTCGCGTGCCTCGGGGTGATAGGCGTGTTGGTGTCGCCTTTCAATGTACTGTACAAGCGGGAGAGGGACGCATTTCTACTGTATGTATGCGCCATATATGATACTAGCGCACGAGAGCTGACTTGCGTAGAGCCATCCGCCGATGTATATTCCCCCAACCCAACCGAATGACACACTTCTGCGACGTTGTTCTGGCCGATATCTTCACGTCATACGCGAAGGTTATTGGAGACGTCTGGCTATCGGTGTGCATGTTATTACCCGGTGGAAGCCTACTCCGTATGCCGTCGATGGACGGTCTGGAATGGCTGATATTGCCCACATTAATGAGGTGAGTCTGCCTCGTATATGCTTGCTACGTCCACTCAATCGCATTGGATCTTTAGCCTACCGTATGTTATACGATTCCGGCAGTGCATGATAGACTACATGTGCCCGATCAACGAAAGCCGTCGGCCGCTCTATAATGCGATCAAGTATGCCACAGCGTTTCCGCTTATTTTCTTGTCCGCGGCGCAACGCATCGTTGTGTCGGAGTTGGTGGCTGAGAAAGGGGATGTTGCAATGCGAGAGCCGTGGCATGGAGAGCACCAGCTATTCCGACTATGGTGTGTGATCAGCCCGCTTCGCTGGAGGGGCCAGACGAACTGATTGTTCGTTTGCATGAAGGTTGTTGAGTGCGGCCGTGAACTCGCTATACTCGTTCTGGTGGGACTTGACGAACGATTGGGGCCTGGATCTGCTGAAGCCGAAGTCATCCCTGCACGAGAGGCGTATATCGCTCCCTCGCTCCCTCCTTCTCCCGACCTTACATTCAGGTAGAGCATCCGGCTCGCTCGATTCCACCCTTTCTGGAGAGAAACCTTCGCTTGCGCAAGCTCATACAAACGGGCACGTGCCTTCCTATCCCTGGGGTCTTCGGCGAACGCTCCTATATCCCCTTCCCGTATACCCCTTGGTGGTGTTCTTCAACCTCATCCTCAGGATGACATGGTCGATGAAGCTATCAAGTCATCTCCATAGCAGTTCTGAAGGAAGCGTTGTCATATTCTGGATCGAGGTGGCCGAGATCTTCAGGCGGTGGATGTGGGTGTTCCTGAGGATAGAGTGGGAGGTGATCAAGAAAAGCGAAGGGCTCGCGAGCAGGGGCGCGGAGAGCCCCCGGACCGCCGTCGACTTCGAGGCTGAGGATTATGAGTTGGTGGATGGCCGGGAAGCTGTAGAGGCGCGCGACGCGCATTCGTAAAGCATTCACTAGAGTACATAGGTGAGTACCGCCCACGTCTTCGATTCACACTGTGCGATGGCTGAACATATGACCACTGGCTAGATTTGTAATCACACGGACACGGGATACCAGGCTCATAGTTTGTGTTCAGTCGGGCGCGATTGGTGCGAGATGCCGGTTGGGACGGTTGGGACGGGTTTGGACTCAGAAGAAGGGCGACCACGATCCTGTGTGATGCTTCTCGTGCCCTCAGGTCCCACTTAAATTGGCTTCACTTGTCTTGGCTGCATATCACACTACGCCTTTTAGGTCCCGATTGTCCGGCGTTATTGGGCAGCTGACGCAACAATCGGTGGTGGGTGGTACTCGGGGTAAGGGGCTTTTGTGAGTCCGATTGTTTGACCCGGAGCAGGTCTCTGAAGTGGCTTGCAGATACGCACATCCCCGTAGAGCATCGTCTATGAGCAGCCTCTGCGTGCAACTATATTCGAGACGTTGTGGACGGAAATAAACCAACGGAATTACAGATTACCCCGCATCCGGCAGCACGGCGGTCCGGGGTCCAAGTTTGTGCCATGGGAAATTTCATTCAGGATATGCAGCATGAGCGTCCGGTTGCCGCCACGTTCAGGAGAAGTACGCACGGCTGCTGCGCTATTGTTGTGCATGATCCTGAACTGATTACCGAGCAGTGATGTGCGCTACTAACTTGTTGCGTCCGATGCCGCCGCTGCGAGTCGATTGGTTCCTTCAGCCGATGGGTCATCCGAAGCAGAGTCAAGGCACGTGCACACGGAAGCGCGTCATAAGGTTTGAACACGTCCATCTCTGTTCAATCCTGGCGACACCTCCGAGGCGTGCCGTCCATGGCCAAAGATAACCCGACAGAGAAACGCTGAGCGATGCAATTCGTCGTCTCATGACCCGGGCCTCATAAACTCTCTTTCCAGCAGCTCCCAGGGGACATCTCACTGCTAAACTTCAATACCGGGACGCTACCCTTGCGCTATATAAACTCGAGCATACCATGGTCTTGGCCACTGCACTACGCGGTTCTTTACGCTCTGCGACCTTCTCACCTCTACGCGCAACCGCTCGCAACTTCTCATCTACTCGCGCCAACAACATGAAGGTTTATTCAAGATACCGGACTGTTGTTGGGTCGTATGATCTCATCTCTTCATAGGTCCTTGCTGTTCTCTACAACGGCTTCCAGGCTGCCAAGGAGGAGCCTCGTCTGCTCGGTGCTGTCGAGAACGAACTCGGCCTGCGCCAATTCCTTGAGTCGCAGGGCCACGAACTCGTCGTGACGAGCGATAAGGAAGGTCCCGACAGCGTCTTCCAGAAGAACATTGCCGACGTATGTTCATCTATCCCCATCTTGCATCTCCATAACCCAACTTATGTATCTCCTTTAGGCTGAGGTTTTGATCACCACCCCCTTCCACCCTGGCTACTTGACTGCCGACTTGATCTCCAAGGCGAAGAACCTGAAGATCTGCATCACCGCTGGCGTTGGCTCTGACCACATCGATCTCAATGCCGCCGTGGAGAAGGGCATTGAGGGTAGGTCCGCATGCGGGAGATATGCCGGCAGATGATGACCATATTTTTTGTAGTGCTCGAGGTTACTGGCTCTAACGTCGTCTCCGTTGCCGAGCACGTCGTCATGTCCATCCTCCTCCTCGTCCGCAACTTTGTCCCCGCCCATGAGATGATCGAGCGCGGGTAAGCATGCTTTGTATGTTCAGCTGCGGCACTCGCTCACAGATTTCTTCCATGTTAGGGATTGGCAAGTATCTGACGTGGCCCGCAACGCCTATGATCTCGAGGGCAAAGTTGTTGGCACCATCGGAGCTGGCCGCATCGGTTTCCGTGTCCTGCAGCGTCTGAAGCCCTTCAACTGCAAGGAGCTCCTCTACTACGACTACGCCGCGCTCCCCGATCGTGCGTGCTACTACAATGTTTGGATAGATCTGTTAGCTTATACACCTTCGTCCTCTTTCAGACGCCGCCAAGGAGGTGAATGCTCGCCGCGTCGAGGACCTGAAGGATTTCGTATCCCAGTGCGACCTCGTCACCGTCAACTGCCCGCTGCACGAGGGAACCCGTGGGCTCGTCAACGCCGACCTCCTTAAGCACTTCAAGAAGGGTGCCTGGATCGTCAACACCGCTCGCGGCGCCATTTGCGACAAGGACGCCATCGCCGAGGCCGTCAAGAGCGGCCACATCAACGGCTATGCCGGTGACGTGTGGAACGTCCAGCCCGCGCCCCGCGATCACCCATGGCGCACCATGAAGAACCCGCTTGGCGGCGGTAACGGCATGGTCCCGCACTACTCGGGCACCACCCTCGACGCGCAGGCCCGCTACGCGGCGGGCACGAAGAGCATCCTCGAGAACTATCTCACCGGCAAGCCGCAGGAGCCCGCGAACATCATCGTCGGCCGCAAGGGCTTCGAGACCAAGGCTTGTGAGTATCATTACATTTACGTTATCTGGCCTGCTACCGACATGTTCCCCACAGACGGCCAACGTTGAGCTCGAGGGCTGATTGCCGACCTTGACAAACAACGATTTGCGTCATATCATACCACCACCACTACCCCATCATGTTGTATTTATACAAAGCGGCGAACGCGAACTCAATAAGTCATTGCAAAGAACGGGTCCTTAGCGAGCGATAAATCAGGGGAGTCAGAGAGCGGTCACGATTCTTTCTTGATCCTGTCTGCGACCCATTGTTTCACAAACTTCTCGAGCGTCTTCGCAGCCTTGTGATATACAGTACCTTCCGGGTTGTATGCCTTGCAGTTATCGAACACCAGTTGCGCGTCTGCGACGAACTGGTCCATAGACGAGTACTTGTTGTTCTCGAGCTTGTGCTCCATGGTGCTGAAGTCTGAAAAGTACGGAGTCAATCTACATGATCATTCGCCGATCGCAGACAGCTCCCACCCATGGGATTCGTGATGACGTCGTAGTAATCCGCAACTTCTTCAGCGTTGACGGGATGCAGAAATGGCCACGCCTGTGCGTGGCTTTGCAGATCGGTTAGCAGGCGACGCATGCTGTTGTAGTCCGAGGTCTTTGCGGGTGCCCGGTGTACCGCCGTCATTGATGGCGTCCATCCGCTTTCGCCTGGATCCGGACGGGTCAGTCGCAGGCAACCAAGCGTCGTCCGTCGGGGGGAAGATCTCACTCAGTCCAGGAACGTCCTCCGGCCTCACCGTCATCCCCGGCTCGTACTTGTCGGGCATGAACTGGGGTAGCCCGGGGTATATGATGTGGCTCCGGCTCTTTTCTCGTATCTTCTCGAGGATCGCCCCGCGCTGCTTTGCGAGGATGTCGCGTACGGCGAGGTAGTCCACCTTGGGTAGCATCGTGCACTGCATGATCGTGCCGCCCTCGTAGTCTTTGATGTAGCCCGCCCAAACGGAGCGGTCGAGCGTGATGTCCTTCGAGAAGCCCTGCTTTTTGAAGTAGCCAACGGCGTAATTGTCAGCGTAGGTGAGAAAGTGCATCATGGAGGGATAGGTCGCTTTGATATGCGTTTTGAAATGGTCCATGAGCATGCCACCGTAGCCCTAGCACACGGGAGCTTCAGACCCAGCCTCGAATTCGCGATGGAAGAACGGAACCGACCTTAACCTGGTCTGCACTATTGGTAGCAAAAAAGACGATTTCCGCAAATCCGCGATGCGGGAAAGGGCGGTAACAGATGCCACCAACGACTTTGTACCCTCGCTTGATGATTGCAAGACACTTAGAATTGTCGTCGAAAACAAGACGGGCAATGTATTCTCGTGGCATCTTCGGCAGCTGCTTCTGAAAGAGTGTTTTGAGACCAGTCAATATAACATAGGATCGAGGTTCGCCGTCGTTCTGATGCAGCAGGCATTGTCAATAAGGCGGCTCCGTGTCTGGACCGGGAGTGCTCACTTCCACGGGTACTATCTTTATCACGCCCTTCCGTAGTTCGGCGTGTGCCGCCTTCTCCGGTTTGATGGGAGGCTACCAAGGGCTCGTAAGTACACGAAGTCCTGACACGAAGGCGACCGCATACTGCTAGGGAGGTTGATCCAGCAGTGTCAACCGTAACACCTGTGGCTAATCTGTCGAGCTGGCTTCCGTCCATGGCGTCCTCAACCTTGACCTTGTGCTCGTGTCCATTCACCGCGGTCGACCGGTCGTTCATCGCGTGCTGCTCCTCTTCGGTTGGGGGCGGGAGTGAGACGGGCGCGGTGGTGGCCTTCGACTTTTTGTTGCCCTTGCCACTCCTTTGTTTCGTGCCACGCCGCTTTCCGTTTGTTGCACCATTCGATTGGCTTTGTCGTTGCGCAAGGCTGGCCAATGGCTTGTCTTCCTCGTCGGAGTCGTCGCCGCTTGAGGAAGAAAAGGATATCCGCCGCTTCTTCGAGGGCGGCGAGAGGTCGGTCAAGGATGAACCGGGTGACAGTATCTCCTTTTCCAATGAGGACGCTGATAGAGCTGCATTATGGACTGGTGAGACACAGATTATATGGCTTCGACATGAAATGGGACCCACTGGGTGAAAGTGGCTGAGTTGCATTGGCGAACATTTGGTCATCAGGTATCTCCATCTGTTTGCGCAACGACTCGATGTCTTCGTCCACATAGAAGAAGTCCAGCAATCGCCCAGCGTCCTGAAAGCGTTACTATGAATCGACCGAAACTCGGTTGACGACCGGTTCGCACCTAGCCATGGGTTAGTGGATCGACCACCGGCAGACGCGGTCTGCACATCTAACCTGCAACAATTCGTCTATCCGGGCCCCGACCTTGGCCCGGCGAGTGAACTCCTCCGGACCGAGCTCCTGCTCGTCCGCGCCGTGCTCCGCCCGGTCATGCCCGCACCCGCAACTCTGCATATCCGGGTGATTGTCGTCGGGTTCGTCCGAGTCGTCTGAGCCGTATGCCGCGAGACCGCCCAGAGGAGAGTCCCGCGAGCTGGGTCTTAAGACGACCTTCACGCCGGGTGGGGGGTGCAGACCGCGACATGTCTCGCAGGAAGTGCACGGGTGGTGGCGGGCTATCTTCAGAGCCCTTTCTGGGCCCGACAGGGCATTCAAGTCGTGTGATGCTGGGTAGGTCACGGTCTCCATTAGCGTGGATTAGAATATGCGGTTTGTACGCAAGGAAGTCCAGAGAACGGATAACACGCCAGACGGTATATTCGTGAATAGTCGTACACGTAGTGCTGGAGGCTCGTGGTGATCGTATGAAGAACCCAATCCGAAGATATGACCAGCGCCGAACGGAATGACAGGCAGCGAGCTCGCAGCTGGAACTGAGACCAGCGCTAGCTTTCACGTGATTCGCGGTCTTACCGGTAGTTATGAACGCCCGTGGCAGGCGTTTGGAAGAACACCATTAAGAAACAAAAGTATCAGACGGCTCGTCCGCGTTCGCTTTATGTGGGACTGGTATGTACAGGATGAAGATACAGAGAGTAAGCCATATTGAAAAAGCAGGCTTGATTTATTCCGCCAACCCCTCCTGAGCCTGCTGATCAGAATACTCTAGCAAACGAGGCCCGTCGTCTTCAGGGAAAAGCTCGAAAAACATTCTGAACTCCTCAAGATCTGTTTTGGACCGTGGCGTCAGGGCTCCGCGGGATGCTGCGTACTGCTCCTTGTTTCGGGCGATGTTCTGCTCGTAGGAAAAGTATGCCAGCTGTTCAAGCCATTCACGGTCCTCCACGGCACGAATCCCTGGAAGGTAAAGGCTTGACCATGTTTGTGGTGCATTGAGCCAGCTGCTCTTGTTTTTCCTGCATTGGTTAAAATTGTTGACGCGCCATTCACGGAAGATGTAGGATCCAGGGATCAGAGTACCATGCGCCGTATGGCAACAGATCAGGTAGACGGCAACCCAAAGGAACGACTCAGCATCGTGACGGTACAGGTGCTCAACATGACCCGACCAGCCACACTCGGTCAGGAGCTCAAGGGCCATGAAGGGCATCGTTCCCGTGCGCTCGTTGTTGCGGCGCCGGTCGGGCTTATCATCAGCCAACCTGCAGAGGTCGTAGTCATTGAGAACACCTTTGTAGGAGCCAATGCTGAATCGGAAGAAGATGCACCTGTCACTGGTCCCTCTACCTCTGCTCAGTGTCTCCTCGTGTCTGGCCTGGCCCCGTTAGAACCAGGAGGAGATACGCGTGCACCTACGTTGGGTGCACCAATGCCTACACCAAACCTGCCCATATGACTCAGCATGAACGGATCCATACTGGCGAGGTACGTCTCTAATTCCTCCCACCTCCATCTATCCTTACTCATATTGTGTGATTACAGCGCCCATATATCTGCGAGATCCACCTCCAAGTGCACGAGCGCACCCATGTTCCGAATTCCGACTTTCATTCGCGAGATGAACGGATGCGCGACACTCTTCTAGACCGCTCAAGACCTGACGAATCATCTAGACTGGCACAACGGGGAGAACCCGTTTAAGATGCGTTGCATGAACTGCACGATGGCTGTTCACCATCCGTACCGGACCGTTAACAATCCTTCAGTAAACAGCACCAGCTTCGGAGCCACTTCACCACGATTCATGCACCGGAAGGCACCAAATCCTTCACTTGCGCGCACACGGAGTGCACCAAGTCAATCGCGACCACACAGAAGCTTGAAGCTCACGACAGTTCACGTGGGTATGTGGCTAGGCGTTTCCTGCGGATCCCTATGTCGTTTTGACGCCCACTCTACTAGATCTGCGACACTTGCTGCCTGACCGCGGTAGAGATTACGCGTACACGGTCGAGGTAACCTCGCTGTGGGACGAAGACGACGATCCAGCGTCCCTCATAAACGCGATTGCGCATCATCGCGTTCGTTCAGGTATGCGCGGGGACGCGGGGATAAAGCAAGGACTTCGACGTTAAGTTGATGATCGGCCAGAGGACAAGTGAGTATTCAACAGCAGTAGGACATAATAAACTGATTGCATTATCTTGTTCGCTCCACGCAGCCAAGTTACGACTACCGATTCTTACTGACTCGAGTTCATCTCGACTATGACGTGACCGCCATTGCGAAGCGATATGCTCAGTGATCATTCTTCTGAGCTCACGGCGATAATGTGTTCGATACCCTTCATCTATTCTGACGACGGCAGAAATCCCATCGACACTGTAGGGTATTTGGACGACGTCTCGCAAATTGTAGAGTTGATATTCAATATGTAGCAACCGTGACATACAGATAACGTGTACGTGCTTGCATTCCTGCCGGATGCGATGGAATGTGTCATCTGTGCAGTGGAATCGTCTGGCCCTCTCTCTGGACACGGATATATGAATCGACGATGGAAAGATGGAAGATTCACCGCTTGACCCAAGTGCGCTGCATAGGGCGAAAGTAAGAAATAAGTCAGTATTTGATCCGAAATGTTCATCGAATAGCGAAATGAGAGAGATTTAATTGCGTGAAAGCATGTTCGAGAGAGCCGAGTATGACGTACCGCCTTGCGAGCCTTGAGCAAACCCGTCTTCTTTCGTTCGACTTGTCGAGGATCGCGTACGGCAACCTTTGCTAAGGTGGAAGGCGTTAACACAGACTTTTATGAAGGGCACAGAACCCCACGCACATTTCCTGAGCATAGGTAACTGATCTGGCTCATGAGCAGCAATGCCTAGTGCAACTCCGTGGGCGACAGCGCCGGATTGGCCCGAGGTGCCGCCACCGCGAACAAGGGCGAAGACGTTATATGCGCCTATGCGACATCGAAGAATCAGACACGGGCCAGGCGTGAAGACACGGGATGATTGCAGCGTATCGCTCACCGAGGACACCGGCGAGCTTCAAGGGCCGCACTATCCGTTCACGGTCTGCTGGGATTGGGAAATATTGAGCAAGAGGCACATTGTTGATGAGGATAGTGGTGGTCGAGATGGATTCAGGGCGAGGTGACAATTGAGTTAATGAGGTTGAACTCTGTCGTCAGAGGTTTGATCTTAGGGAGTACTCCTCCGCGAAAGGAGAGAGACAAACCTCCGAGTCGCCAACTGCCTCGGCTTCTATGGCGTCCTTTGCCCCGGACGCGACGAAGTCCGCTTCCTCCTCCGCATCCAGATATTGTCGCTCTCCCTCCTCTAGAGCGTTCACCGCGTGTTTGACGGCAGCACCGCCCTGCAGCCGACCTTGCACGGGTATCATCCAAACCCTGGCCGCGCTCTCCTTTCTCTTGCCGAGTGTATAGCTCCGTCCCCACTCGTCGAATTTGGGTTTCCTCCCGCGGTTCTGACGCAACTTCTGGCTCTTGTTCGTCGACTCGTACAGCGAGAGCAGGTCCCCGATCTTGTCCGCATATTCAGCGTGGCCGGCGACCTCGGCGATGCTGCGGTACCGGTCGAGCTCGTTCAGCAGGCTGACAATCTGGCGGTAACGCGAGATCGAGAGCTTCGTCTCGAATGCGGCCGACATCTCGGCATGCGGGAGCCAGAAGGTCTGGATGGAGGGCAGTGACGCGAGCGCGAACGGTGGTAGCGGGAAGAGGTGTAATTGGCGCAGACCGGCGTTGACCAGGCTCGTCGCGCGCTGGAGTTCGGCTAGCTGGTCATACAGATGCGAGCGCCCGGTGTAGAACGTCGGCGTCGGCGGGTAGAAGACGGTGTCGGTGATGCCCGCGAGGTCCTCGCCGAGCTCGTCGGCCGCGGCCGGGGGTACGAAGGGTGTGCGCTCAGCAGCATAGGAGCGAGCGGGTGCGACGCGCCTGCACGCCGCAACGCGCAGAGCAGAGGGCGCCGCGGACGCCGCCGGGCGCAGCGGCGGGGGGTGCAGGGCGCGGAGGACGTTCATGAGCAAGGCAGAAAATGTCCGAAAGAGGAAGGAGGAGGTGGCTGAAAGGCGGCGGGCACGGGTTGGCGCTGGCGATGCGCGTCCGGGGATGCCTCCACCGCTCTGCAAGGCCAACGCCGCCTATCGGAAACTCGACGGCGTCCTCGAGCTCACTGCGTCTCATCTCCAATGGACTCAGCGCGGCAAGAAGGCGCCCGCGGTGAGGGTACCCTGCGTCGAGTGCGCCAGTGAGTGCCTCTCGGTCTTCCGCGTGTTCCACAGACTGACGAGTTTTCCGATCAGCCTTATCAGTCAGTAGGGAGGCCGCTGCGCAAGTGAAGCTCAAAGTTGGACTGGTCGGCAACGATGCAGGGCACAACTTCACGTTCACATCGACCCCGCAGACTGTGGCGCTCACCGAGCGGGAGTCATTCAAGCGGGAGCTCACAAACATAATCGCGCGCAACAAGTCGCTGGCGACCTCTGCGGTTCCATCTCTTGCGCTGCCTGGGTCTGGGACGCCGTTGACTGCGTCGGCCAGCAATGCACCGACACCAAAACCGATGGTTATACCTGCCAAGGTGCCTGACACGCGCACGGCGAGCCTGCAGCGCAGCGAGAGTGTCGTACCGAGTGCGAGAGGAAGCCCGACCCCCGCACCCGGCCCGGGTCTTAGCCAGGAAGATTTCAGGTTGAGGAAGAAGGTGCTCCTGGCCCATCCAGAGCTCGCCACTTTGCATCGCGAGCTGGTCATGACTGGGCAAATTTCGGAGGCTGAGTTTTGGGAAGGAAGACAGGTAAGCCTCACGATGTGTCTGCCTATGCGATTTATATCAGCTCGCTCTTTGCTAACCTGCCATTTCACAGCACCTCCTCGCATCCTACCAGCTATCCTCCTCGCAAAAACGCGGCCGGCCGGGCACTATCGTTGATCCCCGCCCGGAGACGGTTGACGGCGATATCAAGATTGTCATTACTCCTCAGCTCGTGCACGACATCTTTGAAGAGTATCCCGTCGTCGCTCGTGCATATAGCGAGAACGTGCCACAGAAGGTGCGCTCACAGCTGCTCTCTGCCTTATCTCCTTACCATCGCTTATTACCATTCATCTCGCCCATGCTTGTGCTGCTACACGTGTAGTTGACTGAGGCGGAGTTTTGGAAACGCTACTTTCAGTCCAAGCTCTTCAACGCACACCGCGCCTCGATCCGCTCCTCAGCGGCACAACACGTCGTCAAGGACGATCCGATCTTTGATAAGTACCTCGAGAAGGACGATGACGGTATGTCCAGTTCTGCTCGTCACTTTCTTTCTCTCGTTCTTTTCGCTTGTGCTTGCGTGTTTCTTGCTCGGCTGGCGCTTCTCACATTCGCCTCCGCACGCGCTCGGTGCCATGAAGTTCTTGGCGGCGAGATGGTCAACCGGACATCCGCGCTGGCGGCTGTGAAATTTCGTGTTCTGCACGCCGGACCATGACATGTGGCCGGTGCTGCCGACGCCCGCTGCATTATTGGCTGCGCGCATATAAGGTCGTGCTCTTCGGATTCGTCGCTCGTCTGCCTCACTTGCTCTTTGCATACGGCCAACCCAGAGTTTGCCCGTTCTTTCCTACCTGCATGAGAGCCGCCTTGCGCTCAAGCAATGTGCCTCGAAGAGGGTTTTCTTCTTTAGTCCCTGAGAAGCCTTTGGACCCGTTGTTCCCCCATACATTCTGCGGTGGAGCTTGCCTTCGTCCACCGTCCGCTTGGCCATGCAACACTCCATCTCTTAGAGCGATCCGGCTTGATTCCAACGGACCGACGCCTCCGTTCCCCGGATTACCTGCGGCTACTTTCGAGTAACATGCATCGGTACCGCTTCATCTGGATAGGTGCCGCGACCCATTTGGTATCTCATGCACCCGTCTGTCACGGCTGCACCCTTGCTGTGTCCTCTGTGTCGTCCAATCGCCTTTCCACATATCTTTTCTCTCGCGTGGCAGTTCAGTTTTTCGCCATCGTTCCGTTCAGTTATCATTTGCTGCGTCACCCGAAGCTCCCAACTCTTTTGAACGGAATTTTTCCTGCGTGCCCGTTCATTCTTGGCCACCGAGTATTCAACCGGATCTCCGGAGGAGTGCTGCTTCTTCTGCACTCCCACCCGGACCATCCCAGAGGCCCAAAAGACTATCTGAACAGATAGTCTATTTCCCCGCATTCTGTCCACGTTGCCCTTCGTTTCTTGATCTAGCCCACGTCTATCATGCTTTCAACCTCTTCCTCCGGGAAACAATCGACACTTCTGGACCACGGAACCGTACTGGTGTTCATAAGGCCAGATTTTCCTACGTCGATCGGATAACGTGCGCGCGCGTTCAATTGACGCGCCCTGCACGGCACCTGCTCAACCGCGGATTCTCTCGGGATGGACGTGCTTCGTGTGCCTCTGGCCATTGAGTTGCGCCTTCTCACGTGCTGATTGGATACCTCCTGTCCCTCGGCGTCATTTGCCACGTTCTGCGTTGCATACCTTTTGCGTTTGAATGTCTGCTCTATGTTCATTGATTGGATTCGACCATCGTCTTGTTATTGACCGAGCACCGATTCGCAGAGGTCATAGGGACATACAGGCGCAGTCCTTCCATTCATCTTCAGTCATCATCCGTCTCTCTCTGTTCATTCCCTCCCACTCTTACTCCCTCGAATGAGTGTTGTTTCTGATACACGTTTCCCTCTTTGCGTGACTATTGCGCACCTTCTCGCTACTTGCCGACGTTCAACTTCGATTGAACTAACCTGCTTCTATTTACGTCTCCATCAGACCTCGAGCCTCGTCGGCTGCGTGACGAGCGCGTCGACGCATTCATCGACCTCGGTGCGACCCAAGAAGATCATGGCGAGGTATGCCAAGCAACTGCAACCTTAAAACCTTACTGATCTCAATTTATTCCATTTCATCCATCGTGCATCGTCGCTTGTGACGCACCGATAATTTTGTCGGTCTCGATCTCACTTGCCCTTCTCTGGCAATAACCTCCTCTCGTTCGGAAACAATTTCACCTTCGTGGCCGGGATACGCTGTCTGACCCTTCGACTGCCACCGGCATCCGGGCCAATCAACTTTGCCTGCTTCCTGAACGCACACGATGCCTGTCATCGTGCTCCCGGATCGCCTAGACCGGCAACGAACGCGATGTCACGATGCAAGCAGGCCGGCAGCGCGCGACGCTCCCTCTCATACGCAAGTTTAACGAGCATTCCGAGCGCTTGCTCAAGTCCGCTCTGTACGTCAAACGCGCTTCTTTTTACCTTCGTCACAGGCTATCTCGGCGTCGAGACTGAATGTGGACCCTGGTCACAGCGGGGACGAGCCTCCCTCGAAGAAACGCAGGTTAGCTCCAGACCCCGACAACGCCGGACTGGAAGACTACTACGCCCAGATTGATCTCGAGGATTTGCACGATCCAGAGTCAGCGAGCGGTATCGCGCTCGAGATGCAGGATCGGCAACGCTACTTTGAGGCGAAGATGGCCGGCGCGGACGGCAAAGAATCCGAAGAAGTAGATATTCAAACCGCGCTAAGAGAGTCTAAGGTTTCGTTGGACGACTGGGCGAGAAACCTGACTGAGGTGAGACTGTCTTCGGGGATACTGAACCCCATTCAATATCCATGACGATCCTCGGCTGACAAAATGCCATAGCTGCGATTCGACAAGAAATCGGGCGAAGCAGCACTCGCGGCGATGACGCAGAACGTGGCCGCGCGATTGGACACGAAGACTCGAAAAAGTGCACCCGAATCTTCGTTTTTCTCCCACCTATTCAGTGCCGCTGATACACGTTCGGTTCTCAGATGACATACCTGAGCACCTCTTTCGCCAGTTGACGACCTGCCAGACGGCGGCGAATGAGTTCCTACGGCAATTCTGGTCGGCGATCTATCCGCCGCCGTCAGACGCGCCGGTGCTCTCTGCATCGACGCCGGCGCAGAAGGCGGCTAAGGCGGCTAAAATGGCGGGATATCTATCCAAAACGCAGGAGAAGGTCGACGCCCTCGTCAGGATGGCGACGGCAGAAGGTGTTGACCCCTCCAAGGTTGAAATCGTGCGTGTCTGACATCCGCGATGGTGGGAGGTCGCCAAAGACTCATTGTAATCGACGTCACAGGCTATGAACCCTGTTCTTAACGCTGTCAACCATGCGCTGGCATTCCATCGGACTAGACAAGCTAAGACAGGACGGTAGTGTACGATTCTTGATCCCTTTGGAGGTGATCACATGTAGAACAAACCCACGTTACCATCGCTTTCCCGGTACACATCGATTAGTGTAAATTCACCGTAGTTCACCCATACATCGTTTTAGTCTGACATTGCACCATCCGCAAGCTGTAAAAAGATCTATTACTATCACAACGGACAATGACATCTGGCAACTTTGCTATAACGGTCATACACACACGTGAGGATGACTGCTATCTTTCGCCTCTACATTGAGGGATGTTTCCATATGTCATATCTACCCTGTGTGTCGCGACCCACTTCGGTCTCTGGTGGTCATGTACAATGCATTTGAGTTCTACAATGGGATTGTACTGTGACATTCTGACTATCAAGAAAGAGAGTCCACAAATGATAAGTCAACCTGGGTGCCCGAAAAAAAGAGTACATGAGTGACTGTATGATTGTGTATATGCACCAATTTAAATCTGCAGTGGATAGTGAGTGCGGGAGGGGAACAGGGGTAAAAGGATAGCAAGCACTAAGTGTGGTATGAATGATGAAGGTGTCCGTGCAAGCCAAGTTCGGCGTACAAACAAAGAGTCCGGATGAGCGGTGGGTGGGTCGGGACAATGGCAACAGGCTTCAACAGAATACTCTTCTGAACCAAAGCTTCAAACGTGTCCACCAGCCGCCCTCATAGTCGGCGCTGCGCATCCGCGAACCGGCCCACATCTCGCCGGTTCCGAACTTGATCCTCAACTCATCGTCTTCGGCCGACGCGATGCCTTCTTCCTCGTCCGCGATACGTGATCTTCTGGAAGAGGTCGCCGAGGCGGACTTCCGGGAGCCTGCGGTGGGAAAACGAGGTAGAGGTCGTTGGGTAATGAAGGTGGGGAAGACCTTGAGGAGTGTCAAATATTCCGGGTTCGTAAGGTCGGGCGCCGTCCAAACGCGCATATATCCATCCGCGTCGCCTTCTTCAGCTTCGCCTAGCAAAGCGCCTGCAGCCGCTGCGGCGGCATTGGCGTGCTCCGAAGGAGTTGTACCAGGTGTACGTAGTTCCTCAAGCTCTTCTTGCGACACCTCGGAGGATGGCGTGAGCGTAGGGGGCTCGCCCAACGATCGTGGTTGCGCATCGGTATGAGATGGAGGCAGGGTACGGTGCGTGTCGAGGAAAGGGTCCGACGGGGCGCGGGCGCGCTTAGCGAACACCTCGGCGGAAATGCCGCCCGGCTTGTTCGCGAGCTGCCGCTGGGGGGCGAGTGCCAACGGCTGGGACTGCGAGCGCGAATGCGGCACGGGCTGCTCGTACAATGAGCCGGGACGACTCCACGTCGGGCCCCGCTTCGATGCGGGGGTGTCTTCGAAAGCGAGTACCTGGCAAAACAAAGATCAACATGCTTTCGTAGGAATGGATAGAACACGGAAGAAGGCAAGACCCAGGAACGGGGGTGCGGCGGACTTAGGCGATTCGCCACTCGCCACTCATCATAGGTTAATGCGCGCGCTGTGACGACGCCCTAAAGAAAGACCCGCACGCCGCACAGGATTCGAAACAAGAGACGAAATGGAACGAGAGGTTCCGAGAACACGCATGATCCTCGTCAGGCCCCGCAAACGCGGCAACTGCGCAGCCTAAAGAACATTAAATACCGGGTACGGCGTCATGCGAGCGGCGGTGGGACGCTCTGGGAGCGGAAGACACGAGCGGAGTAGGCGGAGACCTGCGAGCCTGCAAAGAAAGAAGAGCGGTACTCACCCCTTTGAGGACGTCGATGGCTTCGAACATAAAATCCTTCCCACTGTGGGCACCGGATAAGACATGGAATGGATCCAGAGGGTGAGAGCGCGAGTTTGAGGTGGGAGAGACGAGCCAGTGAGGCGGTTTTGCGCGTCAGGTAACGGATACGGCGGGTCATGGATGGAAGGTCCGGGATGCGGTGATAGTAGCAGTTTGTCAGCAAATGCTCGCTCGCTCACTGTCACAAGGCGACCAAAGCAAAGGGCGGCAGGAACGCTACCAGAGGGTTATTTGCGCCGAGGTGCCGCAGCCTGGACGAATGGGCTGGATCGAACCGGGCCTCGTGTGAGGCGCAGGCGTACACCCATCGGCCCCGAAGGGGCCCGAAAAAAGCGAACTAGAGGTAAACCTCGCGCTGCTCCTCTGGGAACAAATAGCAGAAATAAACGTGAACGGTACTCGAATCAAGTGATGAATGACAGCAACGAAGGGCGAAAAACCCAATCCTGCGGCAAGAACGCCACACCGCAGCACGCCCCGCCCATACAGTCCAACCAGCGGAGTAGGTAGGGACGTATCGCGAGAGTCCTAGAACGCGAACAGACTGCGAGCTCCGGGGCTCTAGGCGAGAAGCACAAGGATACGTGGCGGGGGCAATACGGACAGCCGACCATCGTAGGTGGAGAGCGCCTAGGAGGGCTAGGACCCTGACACGAAGGGTGGCATTGCCATCTCCGTCCATCCATCCGTCCATCAGAAATTGCCTGCTCCAACGATCGAAAACGTTCATGCGATGTGTTCCCGCCAATGTGAACGAGAATAGACCCATCCAGTTGTCTCCGCATGGCGATTGTCACAACGGGTGCCAAAAACGTGAAGGAAGAAAGCCCAGCAGCGGATAAGCCGCCAGAGAATTGCTGCGGCACTCCTCGAACCAACGTGAAAAGAGGATGATGTGACGACTCACGAAGCTTCCTTGAACACGGCATCGTCGATCTCCCATTCTATTCTCCGCCGGCCGGCGCCACCCAGGTGCTCCGGTATCACCTCTAGCCTCATCAGCGCCCATAAGCCCTCGAAGAAGGGCTTAGTCCCCGGCATTCCCGGCGTGCACCACCTCTGCACGAACCGCTCGAACTTGTCCAGTCGCTCCTTCTGCGCTTCCAAACCGTGCGGATCGGACCGCGCAGCAGCAGATATGGACTGACCAGGTGACACGGAGGAGAGGTGGGCAGCGTACTCGGCCTGCCGTTGTATCTGGACGTGGGCGTGATACTGAGACCGAATGGAGGCCTGGAGTTTCGCGAAGGGGGCGCGTTGAGCAGACGGGAGGGTTGCTAGTGTTTGCGTCATGAGACGGCCCGCATTGTCGTCTTGGTGGAAGTACCTGAGCAAAGCGAAGCGCCCATTCATGTGTCAATCATAGGAAGGTTAAGCTCAGATTAGACTTATGACATACCATGCTCGGCAGTGTGCCGCGAACTGCTCGATCTCGTCCTTCGCAGGTTGGTTCATGCTAGCGTTCATAGCGCGGTTCGCGGGGGGGCTCTTTGTGCGCGCCCGTCGTGCTTCCGCTCGCGACATGGCACGAGGCGATGTCGGTGATCCGAGACCGGATCGCGGAGGGGGCGAAGTGACGGGGGACGGTATTTCATAGCGCAGCAGGGTCTGAGTGTCCCCGGGACTGTAGTCCGCCGACCTCCACGACGAGCGCACGCCAGGTGAGTTCGTACGGAGTGGGGGCGGAGGCGGGCGAGGCCGAGGCGCCTCGAGGCGATATGAAGAGGCGATCATGCAAGATAAGAGGGTCGGGGGCGGAAAATGAACGACTTGATAGGCGGAGTCAGAGAGGGACTGTGTCTCGGGAATGCCGAGGACGACGAGGACGACGATGGAGGACGACGAGCAAGCGAGGCGGCGCGGCGTAAGATGGATGAGGCCAGCATCGTCACCTCTCCGAACATACGCAGCACGTGAGAGTATCATATCAGAGGACTGCATTAGCGAGGCTGTAGACGGTAGCTAATCTATCTGATATCCGATGTTCGCAAAACAATAATATATATTCCTTGCCGAACGTCGCGCAGGGATATCTTTCGTTCGTCTCGCGCAGAGCAAGATGAAGCGAATATTTTGCTCGACGATACCTCCAGCGGGTTGCATCAATGGAAACGAGCGCTAATCAGCGGCGACAATATACGAACACAGCCTCCAAAGCGTCAATCAACACGAGATCGCCGTCATTTGCCGGTTTCGTCCTTCCTTGCGTCCTGTACTGCCCGCTGTCTTGTCCAATAAGTATGGTGCATGAGCAGGGTTGCTGGTTATCGGTCTTGGTGGTCTACTGATGTTTGCTAGCCTGGTACTCAAGTATCGTGCACTGCGATGACGTGTCAAGATCTCGGCAACGGGTAAACGGGACTGCTGATATATTCCCCTGCGTGGACGGGTCCTCTCTTCATGGCTATGTAACAACCTTGCGACGCCTTGACAAATGTGCAGGATGTCTCGGTTCGGCAGGGCGTGCGAGGTGCGTGCGTATTCTCGGGCTCAAAGGACCGCGAAAGTCTCGGTTTTCCAACGGGAAGAGCCCGCTGGCCAATGACAGTTTGTCCATCGATAACAAAGTACGCGGGATCTGAAGAGCTGCGGTCAGACTACATATCGTTTCCAGCGGATAGGCCAGCGTTCATCGTCCTACATCTCCAATCACACACCGTGTCCAGGCCTTAGCAAATCCTGCCCGCGGCGGAGTTAGCCGTTCGCACCCAATCACTACGCATTGCGGCACCACCCTCACGATATCGGACGCGAAGAGTACTCTCCGTTGGGCCTCACTTTCTGGCTCGCGCTGCGTTCCCCACCCACGTATCAGGTTCACTCTTCGGGCGCAGGTGGTAGCGGAGCCCCCTCCTCACCCTCGACTTCACCGATCTCCCTCGTGCCTATGAGAACGAACGCGGAGCTAAATCGCCCAGATAGGCTACCTAGGACGCCGACCCGGAGAGCCCGACGGCTCGACGCCATCGTTGCGCTACATTGTTATCGTCTACTCGTCCATCCGGAGGGGGTTCCCCGAATGATGCTGTACACCATCCATATGCACGCTGAGGACGGAGAAGCGCAGTATATCCTAACATGGAGAGCAGGTTATGCTCGCACGATCGACTCAGACCTGCTTTGGCAAGATGAACTTCGGACTCTGTCTCCTTCGGAAGTCAGCAAAAATGTGCTGCGCCGCTCGGTGGACAACCCTGTTACATTGCCAATATCCTTCCACAAGGCTTCGTTGCCTTGCACAAACTTCTGTCCCTCCGAGATGTACCACAATCATCGGAGAGGCCAGCCTTGCCACGACTCCCCAGCGGCGGGGCTGGAATCTTAATCGTGCTATTTTAGCTTGCAAGTCCCATGGTGTCAATGACCGGCAAGTCCTTCTGATCTCGGTGGTCGTGCGACGTTTCGACCGGAACGCCCGTCCAGCCGAACTTGAGATACCCTCGAGAGGAGGCGTTTCGGTGCAGCGGGCGGTGGTATCGCATCGCTACAGTACAGTGGATCACTTGTGCCTGCACGGGACTGGAACCGACAAGCTTCTTCGTTCTCTCGAAACTCGAGGCTTCCCTCTCCATGTGCCTCGCGAAGCCCGATCTGAGGAGGCCTGTCTTATCAAATCTAGATCGTGGGTACCAGCATCGCGTTGCTCCCCCCTCTCTGCCTTCGGTGCGACAAACTCGGTACATGCAAAAATCCCCGAGGTTGATCTCGAGTGGCCCTATTGTACGTTGGGCACGCAATCTCGAAGGGCGGGGGCGATCGCTCGCGCAAGATCCTGCACATATGGCGTATTACTGTGACACAGACGCGAACGTGATTGTACCACAGACTGTGCACGAATAGTCCATCGGGCAGTTTCGCTGTGACAATCTCAGGAGTCCCAGGCGGCTGTCGTCAGTCCTAGCGAACAGTGTGTCTCGTTGGCCCTCGGTGCCGGAGACCTCCGTCCGCGGGTTGCTGAGCAAGACGAGCTCGGTATATCCCTTTCTGCAGGCCGACGG
This sequence comes from Punctularia strigosozonata HHB-11173 SS5, assembly GCF_000264995.1. NCBI lineage: Eukaryota > Fungi > Basidiomycota > Agaricomycetes > Corticiales > Punctulariaceae > Punctularia > Punctularia strigosozonata. The sequence goes on from NW_006767435.1 coordinate 1,870,854, forward strand.
TTCGCACGCGTCTTCACGCTGGGCCATCGTCAGCTCCTGCTCTACCTGTCGCAGATGCCTCGCTACTCCTGGAGGAAGGGTGAAATGCTGGTTGATCGAGGTTATGTCTCATGAAGCCGTCGGTGTCAGTGTTGGTGAAGCGAGGTGAGGACTAGAGCGGTAGCATTCAGGACCTGGGCGCTGCAATCACACCCATCCAATGTCCGTCCTTTGGACCGCAGAGCAATATGTGGCCTGTATGACGCACACGCCCGCTCAACTGTGACAACTAGATAGGAGATAGTGTCGAGAAATGGAATACATCTGCGTTGTTCGGCAGGCGACCGAACATCGTCGGTTCCCGCTCATGAACAAGCTCTATCAGCTACTAGCGACCGCCAGAGGAAATCGAAGGTCGCGCGTCCTCGCATGAGAAACAAGATATGGAGTTCGGGGTCAGTCATGGGCGTAAGTTACGAAGGTACTCGACGTCCTCTGTCAAAACATCCGCTTGGTAGAAGGTATCTCCCAAACATATCGAGATGTACGACGACTGTTTTGATCGACGTTGCTCGGGGCCTTTGGCTCCCTTTCATTATGCGGTGACACTCGCGTTCGGACGCACTGTTTTCAGGGGTTTTCAGGGAATGCGCAAATCTTCTCGTTTTGCGGCAACGCCCATGAGTAAGGTTCCGCCGACCGCTCCCATTGGTAGTGTTGCCGCAGGGACTCCACAAGCGTGCGTATCGATCTCGGTGTGCCGTTGCTTGATGTCGAGGTCATCTGTCCTCAAGCTTCTATTGTGTGGGTGTAGGATTACCGGTAGAACTACAGTCCGAAAGGCAAGATCGGCATGTACGCAGCAAACGTGCTTTTGAATGGGATTGCTGCACGGCTCAAGCTGGTAAATGCAAGGAACAGCATTATATCCGTATTATATGACAGGTGCCGGATCTTGCTGGAGTCGTCCAGATGGTGACACCTAGAACAGGTCGCTCAGGAACGGGACGCCGCCTCGAACAACCTTCAACCCCGACCGCACGCCGTCATTATCAAGAAGGACCCTTCTCCACGCGAGCGAATCTGACCTATGGGTAATTTCAATCGACTTCGCTGCTATTCGGGGCTCGATGTATGCTTCCGGCACCCTGAGTACTGCCATCTGCCTTTACCAAAGTCTCGGAGCCACTTGTTGTTCTGTTCCTTGCAAGTGGCAGACCGTGTCTTCCCTGCACCTACCTTCGTAGATGTTGCAGGCCGGGATAAGCGTCCTCAGCAATGTAGCTCGTATTCTGTGGTTCGACGTTTACTCGGTGCCAGTGTTGCGGTCCGGTGTCCGTGGCTTGGGACCACCCGAAAGTGAGGATGTCAATGCCTCGCTGACCCGCTCTCACGGTACGTGCGATAGCCTCGCCAGAGCCACGACACTACAATCCGAAAGTAATCACGTTCCAATAGTTTCGCTCCGCCAATGATGTAGCGTTGAACATGCTAGCGGGGCCAGTAGACAGCAACATGACCCAACCAGCGTACTCGTTGTGTCGTCAAAGCATGTATCTCGCTCTGACGGCCTTGCGTTCTAGTGACGAACCGGAGTTTCGGAGCTACAGCTTCTATAACGGTCGATTGTGGACCCGTTTACTGGGTTTGGTGTCGCTCCCAACGTTGCGGCGTGTCCCAATGATCCGGTCGACGGGTGCAGCCGTGCATCGTTGTAAATGCACATAGTTATAAATCGATGACCTCTGTAGAATTGGTGAACCGAGTTGACGGATGAGCGCGGCGGTGGTTGAACGTTGAGCGCCTACATACGGAGGCGTAGCTCCACCTTCATATGGCGACGGTCGAGGCAATCATGTACCTTATAGCCGTTGGCTCCGCAGTAAGCGAGGGCGGGGATGTCTTCAGAGTTTGAGCCATAATTACCAAGAGTCTGTCGCCGTTTAGGCCACGTCGTGCGCGTTGATGCAAAGTGAATGAACGCAGTTGGTTGTTACCGCTACTAGTGCCTGGCGAACTCGCCGTGCGGGCTCATCGCGCCTTTCCTAGCTCCGAATAATAGTCAATTCGAGAGGATGTGGGCTGTTCTCTGGACGAAGACAGCTGAAGGCAGCGACTACGCGTCAATCCTATCTTCTGGTCGTAAAGACTTCAAGTAATGCGGCAGAAGAGTGATCCTGATTGCGATCGTAAGCCGTATGACTCTAAGAGACCGTCGGTGCTTGCTCACTACATCCGAATCGAAGTCATGTCTCAGTTTGTCCGGGGAAAATCGTGTGATTAACAACCGCGGAGACATGCTTATGCCGCGTTCCAGGCATGAATTGAGGTATCGGACGACAGAATCGCCGCTCCGTATCGGTGTATTGACTGACTTCGGTGCAATAGATGTCGTCGAGCCGGCAGGCTTGCGTCTGCTACCTGCCCGAATCACGAATTTGGTCATCCCCGTCGCATCATCAACACGTGTTCTGCGTCTCCGGATTATGCGCGCTACCGTTCGAAACTCGCAGGCCAAGCGCGAGCATCAGCCGTTACACGGTGTACACCGAGTCGGGCGGGCTTGTCGGACGCGCAGTATCACTGCGGTAGAAGATGACCCTCATCGAGACTCGGTTATGGTCGTTGATTCGATGCTGCGACGCGACGTAACGACGGCATTTCCGCCCTCGGATCCTGCCCGAAATCGGGAATGCCATTCGATTCGAAAGAAATGATGTCCCTGTTGCAGGATCGCGTAGATCGCGGTCAAGTTATATCGTGGCACCAAATCCTGTCCGGCGCTCCTTCATGTTTTGCTTCGCATCTGAGCCTGGATCGACCCGGAGAAAGCTGCCTCGGCGGTCGACCCTGCGTTCGCGGATCCTCGAGATCAGTGATCGAGGATAGTGTTCGAAATAATTACCGCCACAATACGGTAACGAGACACCTTCTGCTGAACAGTTTCAGGAGGATATGAACATCTTACCGACCCTCGCGTGACGTCCCCAGAGCGTTGTTGTAGTATCCCGGCTTCGAAAAGGCGTGGCCCAAATAGGCTCACGCCGGCCCGGGATGAGAACTCCCACCAATAGGAAGCTGTGAGGAGCCCTTTTCCAGGATCGGTAGTCGGGTCGCGTTACGGCTTCCCATGGCGCAGCAGTTTGGTGTCAAAGCCTATTTGCACCTTATGGGCGAGGCGTCGGTGCCTGCCGCCCCCGTTCGCCGCCTGTCGCGTCCTCCTCGTTATCCTCGCACGAGGGCCCTTCGCGACGCCTTGTCGCTCCAATCGCGTATACGCCATCGTCGTCGATCTAAGATAACGGGCGTGACGCGAAGGTCATCGGGCGAACGCGAACAAGGACTACCTGCGAGCGGGCCTCCCTGAAAGAGCATGCGGTGCGCTTCGCAATCGCGTGCCGAATGTGAGGATGGTCCTTCGTTGCTAGGTGCGCATGGCGTAGCAACATCTTCCGTCGGGGGTGCTCCCATACTCACTATCTGCTCGTAAGCAGATAGCAATATTGGCCCCTCTCTCGCCATCGGCGCGCGAGCTGCGCAGTCGAGCCAACCATGCGGTCTCTACGATCTCCGTCAGTCAACATCCCCGGCGGACGTGTATTATCATTGGGGTCGTGGCGCACCGTCGATGGCCCTTGTGGCTTCCGTAGTCAGGTCAGCCTGTGGCATCACCATGCTCCCATAACATATGGTTTAATGAACATGGGAAAGTTCTCGAGATCTGAGATGAAAGGCCTTGTCCGGAAGGGTCGAGAAACATCGCCGCCGTTCTTCACATCCAAGTGCATCCCTAGCCAAACTGTCGAATGGGACTCTTTGAAATCAAAGAAACGGACGCAAAGATCACTCCTACTCATTCACGAGTTGTGCTATCATGTCATAAGCCTCTGTAATATACCTTGTTCGAGGACGTACTGGGACCGATCGATGTTCATGGATGCGGCTCACACGGTGGTGGTGATTGTGCAAGTGCTGTCAAGTCCTCCGCCACGCCGTAAGAACCACAGATCGTACTGTGCACATCCAGTATCTCCGCGGGTAGCTACAGGATGAGTCGCGGGCATTTCCCATGCTGTCGAGTCAGTCTTCGACCTCGAATCGTGCACTGCACGGGATGCACGGAGGTGTGGCATTGCTCAATCTAAGGATATGAAAGGGTCAGGGCACGCGACTCGGACCTGAGTAGTAGATTTCTGCATACAGTATTATTGCGAGCGGCGACATTTGAGTTGCGCTAAACCTTGCACTGCGGAATAGGAGGGATTTGGAAAGTCGAGCCGCTGGCCTTTTCCTTACGTTACGGAAGATTGTCCTCTGGGTCGCCAGAGGGGTGCCACTTCATCACGGTGTGCGCAGAGAGCGGTCATGTTGCCGGTTATCAGACAGTCAAGCTTCGTTTACTCCATAGAACAACAGAAGGACGAGCGGTCACGACGCCGGCCAGCCGGCCGTTCGCCCAGTACTGACGCGATAACGGACGACGACGGTGCGCGATTCTGGATCGAACAGGCGATTCAATGAAACACGTCCAGCGTAAGATGGTCTCGACAGCCTGCAGTAGTCTCCAAGGTCGATACCTAGCGATCGTCAAGTGCATGCAACTTCGCGGTATGGGTGCGATGCAGCCATTGCACTGAACATTGACACTGCCACGATCGGACGACCATCGCGGAATTTTCCTTTCGTCGCGTCGATTGGGGACGTTTGCACCCTTCCGCAGAGTGAATGCTGATGGAACTTTGCTACTTCGGCCAGTTCACGAGACCGCACACCTTCTGGAACATGTCCGGGTGTTGTTCGTACGTTCTTCTCCTGCAGCTAGCCGCGCATATGGCCCCGATTCGCTGAACGGAGGGTCGAATCGCTTCTTCCAAGGCGCCTGATCGCAAGGGCATTCATAGATTGCATCCGATGCATCGGCCCCGTTGACGGGTCTGGCCTCGCACATTCCAGTTTCTCCAGCTTTTTTCTCCAGCCGGAGATCACGACGCTGGGTATTCAAGGCGCTTCCGCGACTCGGCACGTCGACCTGCTTCATCATGCGCAGCTCATCCACGGGGCGAAGAATAGCGTACGACGTCCACGGACTTTCGGAGCTCCGCGCGAGGGCACACATCCAGCGCGATCTGCGACGTGAGTTTTCTTTGGAGACAGGGCCTCTGTTCCGTTCGCATTATCGCGCCGCAACGGCGCCTGACTCGTTTACGGATCTAGCCCCTGAGAACGGCGAGCGTCGACTGTGATCACAGTTGTCGTGATTCATTACATGGAGGCTCCTGTCATCCCTCGACCGAGTCTGCCGATGGCACCGGCGCGCAGTGATTGCCGCCTATACCTGCATTATCGTCTCATCCCTTCGTCGCACCGATACGACGCGGGTGCGGCGGTGCTGGAGGGACCCAAGGGCGCCAATCCCGCGTCGGGCGGCGCTGCGACCGTCGCCACACCCGCGTCGCAGCGGCGGCGGCGGTGGCCACGGATCCCGCCCTCGATACCCGCCGCCGGAATTTCGCCCCAACGCGCGGCCTCGGATCTGGGGACGACTGCTGCAAGCCTTTGCTGCGCGGGTGGCTTCGTGCCTGACGAACACTCGAAGGTGCTTCTGGCAGGTGTCAGGTGTCACGCTGGTTTAAGAATCCGATAGAGTTTATGGCTGGGGTTCGCGTCGGCGTGATCTCCCGTCACACCGTCGACAGAAATCGGGTGCATGCTCGATTCTCAACCCTCTCTACGCCCGCGCTGCTGCCTGCCGCTCTTACGCTGTGTAGACATTGGGTTGCCGATGCCTCTTTCTCTTCTTGCGTTCGGCAGGTTGGCAGAAGAGTGTCGACGTCATGGGTACTAGACCAACATACTGAATAAGGATCTACCCCGCATGATCGCCCTCAAGCGCGTTCAACACGGACCCGCATATAGAGGACTTTGCCTTCGGTGAATCGGTCTTGCAGCAAGGAACCGCTCCCTTTCAGCACTGACTCTACTGGCGATATTGCGCCGCATCTAAATAGACTAACCGTTCTGGTATACGTCCGGGACTGGTGCTAAAGGCATTGATCGGTTCTGTTCAGGAACAACTGACAAGGCTCATTTCATGATAGATGACCGCCGAGAATACCTCCGGCGATCGTCCAGGATCGTTCCGTACACCAAACGCCACTCCATTATGTCGGTATCCGCGTACATTCAGGTCCTGGACATGCGTAGCGCACGCTTCGTACCAATGATCAACGGGGAGCCAAAGCGCTACATCATATCTCTACGAGTTGCGAAGCTCGAAGCGCTCACGACGCGCTCCCGGACCGGAGTTGGTTCACGTTCGCGACCTGGTTTGTCCTGGCGCTATCCCACTTGAGGAAACGCAACGGCACCCATGGTGCTACATGACACATGGCCCTAAGCTCGGTATATTTCTATCGCGTTTCAGAAGTGTGCGCACATTTATTACTCCGCGATGATGGACTGTGTACGCTACGATTATCTTGACACGTCCGGCGGTTCGGCCGATCGATCCACCGACCCGACGTATGCTGTGAGGCGCTGCGCTCCTCCTATATACGCCCACGTCGCGACGGGTATTCCGGTACGCAGCTGTTTATATCTCACCGTCGTGCGGCCAGTGGCACGTCCGCAGTCGTCTCTGAACCCCTCTGAGCGCCCGAGGGATGCTACATCGCGTTCGACACCCCTCCTGGGCCCATCGTCCCGATTAATTTCTATTTGCCTGATATCCGTCGCTCGGATATACCGTCGCTTCCCGGCCGGCGGCTCGCAACTTCCGGGTCTGGTTAAGGTCCAGCTGGTCCTGGTCATTGCTATCGCTGCTGCTGCGCAACAAAGTCCTCACCGAAAGAGGTTAAGTGGATTCGTACCGCTTAGCGGTGGTGGGTCTTTGTCGCTTCGCGCGTCGGTGGTGACGTGGAGGCGAGCGCGTGGCTGCGCCATTGCGCGCTCGAGCGAGAGTGCGATCGCCGGACGAGCGCTTTGTGCGTCGGTGTTCGGCTTGATATAGAGGTCCTCTGATGCCAATGTAGGACGACTGATGAGGGGCAGATCCTGCGTAGATCATCTGCTCGATAATTATTGGGGAGCTCGTATTTTACGTCGTAGCGCGGTGGATGCGCACGATTTGCATCGGGTCGAGGGCGGTTTCACATTTGTTTTTTCATCTGTCGCTGCGGTGGTACCGCGGCCCATCTCTTGATTCGAGCGTCATTGTATACTTGGACTCGGAGTGTACGCTGTATTGGTACAGGCAGCTTCAGTGACAGCAATCGCTGACGCACTGCGCTCTCGCGTGCCTGAGTTAGTAATCTGAGATCAGGAGCGTGCTTACCGCATTAAGTGGCCGATTCGGCTACAAAAACTCATGGCCAATTATGGAAGTTGAGGAATGCCAAGCCACCCGCGTCGGTGCTTGAATTTGAAATGGCGTTATCGTGATGGTTTTGCGGAAGCAAACTTTGTTGTCGCGCTACGTTCTTGCTTAGACGGCGTGCTGCGCAGTTGTGCGCCAAAGTATGGAGAGGTATGACTACTCTCGACACGGTTGGGTGCAGGGACTACGACCGCGTATATATGTTGGAGAGCTGCACGGGGCGGCAGCGATTAGCTAGACGAAGGGGAAGCTAAACCGCGATTTGGACGCGCTGCACTGCTCAATCGCCCAGCAGCAACCTCGGTGCGTTTTGGTTTACGTAGCGACATGACGAAACCGGATCGACATTTGGGACGCGCTTACGCATGCGCCCGCGCACGACACACTCACGATCCCAGAAATAACGGACGAGAGCGAGAAGGTCGTGCGTTTGTAAGAATAGTCGGGTCTGGGGTAGAGAAGAGCAGCGACGAAGTTTAATCTCGAGTCGCGTGGCAGACGTTGGATAACTCCGGTATGGCCTGCGAGAGGGAAAGGAGGAGGATCCTTCCCACCGCGAGAGGGGGGGCGAGGTCAATTGGCAACGCGAACGCGGCCGATTAGCACGACCCGCACGCGGTCATTGGAGGAGACAAAAGGGGGTCGTGACGCCCCGTCGTCTGCGGCGGGGCGCGGGCGGGGCGGCTGGTTGGCCTGGCATACCACGGGCATTCTCTCGCGTATCCGACGTCGGGGGTCGGGAGAAGGGCTGGCCCGCGGAGCGGCTGGGAGCGCGCCTCCGGTTATTTGGAGGCAGATTCTCAGGAAGGCTCCGTCGAGAGACGGATTGGGACGGAGTGTCGCGTCGGCGGGCTGGCAACGTGCCGTAATGCCAGTTTCTGGCTGGCTGGCCGTTCGGAGGGCGCCTGACTGGCTCGTGGTGCGCGCTCCGCAGCAGGCTTAGGAGGCACCAGCCGCGTTCGGACGGGTGCGAGAGGAGAAAGCACCCGGGGCGAGTGAGCATGTGGGCCGAAGTTGCGTGCGCGGGTTGGGTTACGGCGTGCGTACTACGGGGGCGATATGTTGGGTGATGCTCGCTGTTGCGGTCACGGCTGGAGACTGTCGTTGCCGCTGCTAGGCTGGGTTTGTGCATGGGCCGAATGGGATCCGCGGACGGGTGTCGGTGCCAACGGCGCTCTGGGCTGGACGAGCCGTCGATCTGACATCATGGTGAGGATAGGTCAGACGGTCGGTGGACGGTGGCGTGCCGGGGGGTGGCGCCGGCGACCTAGTCGCTCGGTAGAGGCCGAGGCGAAGGAAGTGGTGGCATCTGAGATGGGCTGGCTATTTCCGCCGGCAGACTCAGGGCATCACAAGGTCGCGATAGACGGTGCAGGGGCCAATGGGGGCGCGCGTCCGAGTGTGAGCGGGAGAAGGCGTGACGCGTGACGCGTGACGCTGGTGCCTCGGACCCTTTTCGCCGCTGGACGCGTTGATTGATGCAGCGGCCAGGAAGGGCAATTGAGTGGGACAGCCTCTGCCGTATTATGGCATACCTCCCCGGACGACCCAAGTTATAAAACAATCCCCGCCAACACAAGTCTCCCCCCGCCCCGCCAGCATCCCCGCCCGCTCGACGCCGCCGACGCCGCCCTCGACGCCGACGCTCCGTCCCCACCGCCCCACCCGACCCCGGCCTCCGACCCGGCGACCAACACCATCCACACAGCACCGCGACCATCATCAGCGGCTGATCGGTACACCCAGGTCTTCCCCGCGTCGCCCATCCCGCTCCTCGACGCCGCATGGCCCAGGCTGCCTGGCTAACTCCCGGAACTGATCGCCGCCCCGACTTCCGCATGAACGTCGACGCTCCCTCCGCCCCTCGTCCTCTACCACCACCGTCCGAGCTCGCCCGCTGGGACCTCGCCGACCTCCTCAACAACAGCTCCCGTCCGCGCAAGATGTCCTCGGTCGAGTTCCAGAACTCGCCGTACCCGCCCCAGGACATGGACGGTGCCCTCGGCGCCATCCACAACGATCCCCGTCATCCGCCGCCCAGCGCGGGCTTCCCCCACCCTGACGGGCCCATGCACGTGAGCGAGCACGCCAACTACGACCTCTTCTCCGCATCCGGCCCCAGCGCGTTCAGCACGGGCAGGTACCGCACCAACGCCTCCTCATCGTCGTCCCTTGGCCAAAACTACCCCCTCCCGAACGACTCGGTCTACTCGCACGGGTCCTTCAGCGACTCGATGTCGTCCTTCCATCCGTCCGGCTCCAGCTACGACGGTGCACACAGCCTTTCGTCGTCGTACAGCAGCGGCAAGGTTTCGCCCCTGACGCCCAACGACCCCGTTCCGGGCATGCACTCCTCGGGCTTCCCCGGCACTCCGATGGGCATCAACCACCCCATGAAGGACTACCCCTCCCAACCCAACTTCCCTGATCTCGGACTCGACCGCCGCATGTCCGGTCACGTCGGCCAGAACGGCTTCGGGCAGTCGGATTACCACGATGACTTTTCGATGGGCGTCAACCCGTCGATGGGCATGGGCTTCAACGGGGGCGTTCAGCACTCGGGATCGTTCCATCCCGATTCGCGTATGTCGCACCAGCAAATGATGGGCCCGATGGGTCATCATGGCTCCGACCTCATCCCGGGCGTTTCCCCCCAAGCCTTCCGCCCCGGTGGTATGCAGGGATACGGACAACACTTCATGTCCGACCCGCAGGCGGATCTCGGCCTGATGCCAAACGTCGACGACATCACCCGAAGCATGAGGATGCAAGCGATGGGTTCAGCCAGTGATCTCGAGACGTTTATGCGGTACGTGGTCGGCCCCCGCTTTTACCTCCGCTATCGCGCTGATCCTCCGCATATTACAGTCCGTTCTTGGATCAATACGTACGGACGCCGAACCGCCTAGCGTTTGGCGAGCGCACCATCATCGTGATGTCCTCCAAGGTCGCACAAAAATCTTACGGGACTGAGAAACGGTGAGTCGTCACGAGACCCGACTTTGATCATTGATGGGCGCTGACACGGGGACCTCCGCAGTTTCCTCTGTCCGCCGCCGACGGCGATTATGATCGGTAACTCGTGGTGGTCGGACACGCTGCGCCGTGGCGAGGAGCCCAAGCTGTGCCCGCCCCGCGTCGTCGTCTCCATCTCGGGCGAGCCCGCGCCGTCCGAGGGCACGATCGAGTGGACGGGCACCTCCGGCAAGTCGTTTGACATCAACGACCCGCCGACCGGTACGACCTACATTGGCCGCTGCGTTGGCAAGCAACTGTTCATATCCGACGTCGACGAGAAGAAGAAGAAGGTCGAGGCACTCGTCAAGGTCATTGCGCCCGCGTCCGACGATGAGCCCGAGCGCGTGATCGGCACCTTCCCCTCGCGCCCGATCAAGGTCATCTCCAAGCCCAGCAAGAAGCGACAAAGTGCCAAGAACCTCGAACGTGCGTGTTCCATTGCTTGACATATGATGCATGCTCACTAATGTGCGTACAGTCTGCATCAACCATGGCTCAACCATCTCCTTGTTCCATCGCCTGCGCTCGCAGACGGTGTCGACCAAGTACCTTTGCGTCTCGGGCTCCGGCTCGTCGTTCAAGGGATCCGATGGTGCACCGCTCATGGGCCTCGACCAGCGCACCCGCGCGCAGACGCCGTCGTTCATCGCCCGCACCTCAAGCTGGGACCCCTTCGTCATGTACATCGTCGACGTCAACAAGCCCGCACCGAGCATGGACACCCCTCCGCCGCCTCCGCCGCAGCCCGAGTACCCCTCGCCACCGCCCAACGCTATTCCCTTCACCAACAATGGGTCGCAGATCCCCATCTACTACAACCAGACGGTCGTTCTGCAGTGCCTGACATCAGGCGTCGTCAGCCCCGTCCTCATCATCCGCAAGGTTGACCACGGCACCACCGTCGTCGGCGGAGGCCTCCAGGAGGGAGCGAAGAACGTCGCCGAGTCGTACTGTGTGCCGGGCGAGGTCTGCGGAGACCCCGTGTCGCAGCTGCACAAGGTCGCCTTCGAGGTCTACGATGCGACCAAGGGGATGCCTGAGCAAGGTCATCCAGGCGTATCTGGGCCGTTCCTGTCCTGCATGGGCGAAAAGGTCAACACTTATCGCCCTGTCGAGGGTCGTCAGTGGGCGGCCTCCGTGCGCGGTTCCGACTCCCCGGCGCAATCGCCGATCGTGCAGACCGCATCACCTCTTGGCACGCCCGCCTCCTCCGCCGCATCCGCAATGGACTACTTCCCCGGCATGACGGCCAGCGACGGTATGCCAGCCTCGCCGACGATGGAGTTCCCGTCCAACGACGGCGGACGCGTCAAGAAGAAGCGCGGGAGCTCGAGCGCGGGCGGCATCTCCAAGACGGCGAGCGCCAAGGGCCGCCGGCGGCCGACGTCGGCAGGCTCCGGAGCATCGTCCGGCCGCGGCGGCGACGCCCTCGCGTCCTCGGGTGCGCTCTGGCAGGTCGACATCGGCGAGAGCAGCGTGTGGACGATCGTCGGCACGGACCAGGTCCGGTACAACTTCTACGTGCCGCCGGTACTGTTCGACAACCAGAACGCGCCCCAGACGGGCTCGTTCCCGATCCCGAGCAAGCCCGTGACGCCGTTCCCGGGCGTGGTCAAGTACCTCCCGCCTGACCGCGCGGCGGAGGTGCCCAAGTGCCCGACCTCGCGCGGTGGCGCGATGGTCAAGCCCAACCCCCATGCGAGCAAGATGCTCACCGTCTACGGCGAAAACTTTTCGAAGACGGAGCCGCTGAGCGTGTTCTTTGGATCGGAGCCGTCGCCGTACGTCGAGATAAGGTGCATGGAGGTTCTGGGCTGCCTCCCCCCGGAGTCGCAGATCACCCAGCGCAGGCCGATCATCCTCGTGCGGCACGACGGTGTCGTGTTCCCGTCGTCGACGATGTATCCTTAGGACTTGCCCTCCTTTTCCCGTGCGGGTACTCCCTCGGATTCTTTTTCTCCGGTGTGTGCGTTGTCGTCGTCGTCGTCGTCGTCTGGGTATGTGTATTGGGTATTCCACGGACAATCAGGCGGATGCCGTGGACTCGATTGGTTCGGGGCTCGCAATCCTGCTTTTTCTATCTCCATCTCATCACCGCTGCTATTATCTATGGTGCTTTGGCCGTGGTCGCGCAATCAACTGTACTCTTAGACTCTGTAGCTGCTGGAATCTAATAACTCCACACTCCCCTTGCGTAGCTATCGATTATTGAGAGTTCAGAACGGTGAACGCTAGCGCTGGTCCACCAATGTCAAATCGCGCACAGCCACATCAGCCTCACCTTTGCGGAAAAGGTCACCATACCGCGTACTCTCTTGGTCGATCAGGATGAGTAGCATGAGATTGGTACATGGTTCGACCTCGTTTCGATGGCCAGGCCATGGCTCATGCATTATTGACTTTGTAGATGCCGCAGGAAGAGGAGGATGAGAACAACGCCGAGGTTACGTGGGGTACTTGAATCGCGACTGCGGGCGACGGATCTCAGCTCAACGGCGCATTTCAGAGGACCAGCAACGGATCAACGAGTTCTCCAAACTCAATACGCGACTGAAGAATATCGAGGGGAAGCTCGCGGAGTTGAAGGTAGGCGCATATCTCGCGGTCCCGCATATATGCCCTCACGGAGCACATCATCAGCAAGAGAAGGAAGCGCTCGACGATCTGTCGACGGAACTCGAGCTTGCGGACGAGGACGAGCCTGTAATGTTCGCCGTTCACTGTCAACTCGTCCAAACCTGCGCTGATGCCGCATATAGGTACCGGATCGGCGAGACGTTCGTCCACGTCCCACTCAACCGCGCCCTGAAGCGATTGGAACGAGATCAAGGGTCGATCGACTCCCAGCTCTCGGAATTGGCAGACAAGGCTGAAGTATGCGAAAAGGGGATGAAAGAGCTTAAGGTCATTCTGTATGCGAAGTTCGGAAAGGCGATCAACTTGGACGAATGAGCCTCGCCGGCACACCCGGTGAGTGCGCTTCTTGCGGATGAATGGACCTCCACTCATGTATTTGTTTATACGCTTAGGCACTATGATAAAGGGAGCCGGGAACAGGAACCTATCGCCATAGTGCGCAGGAAGGCGTCTCATCACCGCACCTCCGCTGATTGAATCGGGGTGGGACATGAGCCGGGACCCATAAAACGGGACATCGCCTTACGCACCCATCCGGAAATGTTGCAGGGGCGCGAGACACCGCCCTGCATCGCGTCTATCAATAGCAGGGTATCGAAGCTTGTCGTCGGAACAATACAAAGGAGAGGACTGTCTATGCAGCACGCTTCATCGGGGTATATTGCGTTTCATCCTGAAACATCGTCGCTTCGATTCTTCCGTTTGCCATCATCGAGCGAGTTGGGCGATGATCGCAGCAGTGCCAGCGAATAGCACTGCGAGCGGGATCGGCGCCGTCGCCGTCGTGGGCGCAGCGGAAACCGACGGACCGTCAGCACCGCCGCTGCCGTTGGTGTCGGGGCTACTTTCTCCGATGTATTGCTTGCCCAGGTCGTTGATTTTGCCCTTCGAGGTCATCAGCGCATCTTTCTGTAAGGGCACCGCGTCACCGATACGATAGAGCCTGGAGCGTCGTCAGTCACTCACGGAATTGACGCCTTGCATATTTTCCATCGCACCAAACCACGCATAGCGTTCTACGAAGTCCGATTGGTCCATGAACGACTGCGTCTTGTTGAGGAACAACTCAATGTCGTCCATGGAACATTGGCTACCGCCGTTGTAGTTCTGGCAGGCCCATTCTGTGACCCAGATGGGACGTTGGAACGTATTGCGGAAATCTTCCAGATATTCGATCATTGCAGTCGCGTTTACGTCGTAATAGTCTAGTTATTGGAAAGAGAGGAAGCACCTGGGGGTGAGCAGCGATAGGCAGAGGTTTAGGTACAAACACACGCAGGGCTATGAAGTCAATGGTGCAGCCACCATCGCAAATGGTCAGGAAGTCCTGGATCCAAGTCTTCCCTGACGGTGCGCTGGAAGGCGCAGGACTGCCCAGTCGAACTCCCCGCGAACGCAATGGCTCGAGATACGTTTTCCACATTGCTGCCCCTTCTTCTGGTGTTAGATTTGATTGGCCTGCCTCCTGTGGCCTGCATTAATATGTCAGCACGATTTCCTTACTGTCAATAGGACCACCAACTCGTTCATGCCAAGGACTGCAGTTATACCACCGGCTTCGATGGTATTGTTGATGGTCGTGGAAAACTGGTCGACTTGGGATTGACCCCACAACATTGGGACGAACTCAAGCTTCGTGTTCGTAGGGCTCGGCCCCCAGGAATAATACCTGTATCATCGAGTTTGTAACGCGATCACCGGAGAGACCTGTGCACTCACCAGGACACTTTGCCTGTTGTCTGATATTGCGTAATGTCGACAGACTGACCATTTGGCCAGGCCAGACCCGCCTTGGAGGAGCTGGTGACAGAACGGTCGGGGAAATCGTGTACAGGCAACGATTGCGGTGCGGCGGTGCAAGGCTCGACTTGGTTGAAGATGACGAGGCATATGAAGCAAGCATGGGTGGCCCAGGTCCTTGATTTCCATGAAAGCATGACGGCTTTATTGAACTATTTCGTGAGATCGTGAAAGAGGTTATTAGTACAAGAGTGTAGATATAGGTAGGTGTGTCATCATACCTTACCTGGGCATAACCACTCGTCCTTATGTAGCACGGAGATCATGGAGCACACTTGTGAATGCGACCGGCCATTGTTTTCGTCATGGGCTGACTACAGACACCGGGTGTGCATGTTGCGCGATGTGAAGGCATCCGTGTCCCGCGCTTGGTGGAGTCGAGACGTTGTGTATCAGTGACGTCATCGTCAATGAACTACCAATTGGGTCTGAAGACCTTACTTACCAGTGAGCGCTTTTAGATCAATGCGATACACGCCTGTGTATAGACAGTACCAGTCAGTACAGCACGCTGGAAGCTGTAGAAAGCTTGCCTCGGTTTGGATCTCAGGTCTGTAGCTCGCGGCGACGTCTGTTGAATCGTCTCCCTGGGTCCAGCGAAGCCCATAAGCAAATTGCTAACCCATGGACAACACGCCTAGAGGCTACGGACGGTATCGATTAAGGGAAAGGTCCAAATAATCACCATTATATGGTGCCATGGGAAACGCTCGAGGAAATTCTAACGGCGAGAGTACCACTCAGACTGTAAGCGCCAAGCCGTGTGAAGTGATGATTCCTGAAGCTCCTTCTTCCGCTTTTATGGTGAACGACGGCCCGCTCATGGCGCAATCACTGCTATACCAGTACGTCCTGTGCTAAGTACAATGGGGCGGTCAATCAAGACTCCCGGTCTCGCTAATGCTACGATCTCGTGAAATGAACTCTCTTCCATAGGGTTGATGGCAGCTTACTGGAATTCGCACATGGCACATGCTCTCAAGCGCTAACAACGGACAGGAGCGTGGCGCGGCGAAGTTCTTATCGATTTGGGCGCAATAACAATATCCTGGGCCTTGTCAGCATGGATGATTTCACAGGTCGAACTCAAACGTATTACCGATGGTCGCATGGCGGACCATCGTGCCCCACCCACTAGATCACTGGGACCACTGGCATCGTCTGCGTCAGCCATTTTCGTCAGACTTGTGGTTTTGATTGGTTCTTCTCCGTTCGAGGTCGAAGTGGTCCAAGATATGGTTGCTGTGTTCGTTTGGGATATGCCATGTATGCTGCGGCAAGACTTGCTGTTCAGAGGACAGGGACCACGAAAGCGCTCTACAGCTTGACCCCCCTTCGGAACAAGATGTGCAAGATTTGGTAATGCGCTGCGTCTTTATTCTGGGTAACTGAATGGCGCGGGCGTCTAGTTATTCAGGGCATGCTTCTCGGCCATCTGACGCATGGTTCCGTACGCGTTCGCTGCGCCAAATTACGGCTGAAAACTCTAATAATTTGGTTGTTCATCGCCTCACTATAGCTCTACAGAGGTACTTAAACTGCCTAGGCCGTGCCGGTTCTCGTCTCATCATAAGCCATCATCCTACACAATGACCATCCCGACGAATTATTTGGGCGGCTGGGGCCAGCAGTACCCGGCTCACGGACAGGGCCAACATGTATTATGGGTGCCTCAGGCGGTTCAGCAAACTGTACCGATGTTCGTTACCCCGAATGCCCCGCATCCACATTGGCCTACCCATGCCCGCTCATCGGACCGCAGACGTAGTAAGTATCTCTGCGTCGCTGTCCACGCCACATATTCTGACCGGCCTGATCGCAGGATCTCCCGCATGGTCGCCGCCCGCGTCCCTGACTCATCCCGAGCTTTGCTACGGTCTAGCGACGGATTCTCTCGTCGTTCAATGGGACGTCCGCCATCCTCCAAATAGTAACATTCCTCCGAACGACTACAATCATCTTGGGCGATTCCCCGTCATTCCCCAGAGCCAACCAACACATATCCGATTGATATCCAAGAATTTTCCTTGGACGATCGACATCGTGCACAGCAAGAAGATATACTTGCCATCTCCGGAGCCTGTCAGCTGTGCATATATGTGGGAGAAGCTCTATCAAGCCTTGCAATCACCACTGGAAGCAGGCGAGTGGGCGCTGATATCCGAAGACGAGGAGAAGGCGACGGCCATCAAGGAGGCCGCAGCGGAACGGGCGACGCGCGATGGGGACCAACATATCAAACGTATCGATTATCTTAGAGGACACACCATGTTCAGGGGATTGAAGAAGAACGAGGAGCTCGAACAACGTATCCTGCTTCCAGGAGAAGAGGTTTGTGCGCAGACGTGGGTTGTGAAATTTGGACCACGGCCCAAGTAGCGTGACAATCAGATAGAGAACAAGTTTGCGCGGGAGGGTGCATGCTCTGCCAATGTAAACTATCTTTACCAATATTGTGCCGACCGAAGCTCGGCATTATTATCGTCCGTTAGCCCTTCCCCGTTGATCAACCCGCGGAACGACGCGGAAGGCGGTAAGCCATAAGCTATATCATTAAGAGACTACGAAAACCCAGAAAACAAGATCAACCCGTAAAATAGATCAGCGGATGCCTAACGTATTCGCAGCGTCAAAGGAAAGCTCTTAGTAGCTACCGTACGAGCCGGAGCTCTCCGAGGAGCTCGAAATGGACTCGGAGGAGCTCGAGACAGATTCCGAAGAGCTCGAGATAGACTCCGCGTTGACGGAGACGACGCTCATGATCGACTCGAGCATCTGGATAACCACCTCCTGCTCGCTGATGTTGACCATGTGGCTCTCGATGACGTTGACAACGTCAGATTGCTCGCTGCGATGACGCCCTCAGAAAGGGCTCAAATAAACGGCGAGGAGAAAGTTGCTCACATAGATACGCCGAAAGATTGCATCTCTTCGATGATTTCCTGAATGTCGCTTTCCCTCCTGAAAGCAGTGTTGAGTACCACCACTTCGAACCAGAATGTTCAATGCCTACACCACGTTGGTAGTGACCGTGGACAGGACCAGAGACTCCACCATGGACTGGACGATGATGGTCTCGGACGAGCTCGAGCGCCTGAGTGTGATAGAAAATTTAAGATGCTGTTGCAATCATAGGAACAACCATAGTACGAACCACGAAGAGGAAATGTGGCTACCGATGTTGTGGAAGTAACCCGACATGTTGTGAGAGAGCGTCCTCGAGATCCTGCAAGGAATATTGAAGGATTAATATAGGCTACTCGATATAAATTGGGAAAAGTTCTTGCATGACAGGTGCCGCGAGGATAGGGGCAACCAAAGAAGCAGCAAGGAAAGCGGCGGTAAAGATGCGAACCATGGCAGCAGAAAATTTAATAGAGAGCGGGGGCGGAGTGCAAAGAGCGTTAAGTGACGGCACCGGGAAGTTGAAGATGAAGGGGAACGAAAGGTAAACCGGTACCTGGAAAGAACGAAGGAAGCTGGGATGAGGATAGCAGTCGTAGGGTGTAGGTTTTATACTTATGGAAAACTGCGCGTGCCAAGCCCATCGCCACCCAAACTGAGCATATCGTCCAATGGGGAGTAATGCTCCGGCGAGAATGGGCGCTTCAGGCGGTGCAATGGCAGCGACGGATGGTTTCCAAAGGATTGGGCGGCTCACGGACGTGCGGAAGACGGTGTTGAAACCGTGGAGGCCAAAAATACCGCGCATTGACTTTGATGGGCCTGACCTGCGAAAGCTATCGTTGTGCGACTTGAAGTATGTGCGGGGCACGAACAATGCCGATACGACGACCAAGTCCCGGTGTTGATGTCCACAGCACACCTTGAAGCCTAATAGAACAGGAGGCAATTTGCGCTAGGATCCTCAGGATGATCGAGACCGGGACACGCGGCGTTGGAACTTGAAAACATGTCTGACGGCGATGCTGATGCGCCCGCCCACTGTGAAGGCGAGGGAAGGCAGAAGCAACGGTCTGAACCAGACTTGATGGATGGAAGTTTGTGCTACCCAATGGCATGAACAGGAAAGGAACGTCTGTGAGAGCGTCAGCGTAGTATCATTTCCCAAGAGAGTAAGAGCCTTTGAGTCAAGCGCATGGAGTTGTGTAAGTCGGCCCCGCCATCATTGAATGACAGGCAGCCCTGTTCAGAATCTTTGTATGATTTGTGTGTCGTCAATGTCACGACAGTTGCGACAAGTGCATATACCAGCGAATCGGAGAAGTCAGTGGTTCCGTATTAATAGTTGACGCTGTGGTCAAAGAGCTCAATCAGATTCTCAGCCACAGCCTCTGACTACAATCCACTACGATCCATACACGGCTATTGCCGTACCGCCAGCACACGCGGTGGGTACCACGATACGTGCAAAAGTGACATGATTCCGACGCCGGCATATAGACGTCTACGGCGGGATATCGCCCAACGTCGTCTCAGTTTAACGGTAGTAGGACGGACCACTCCCCTTAACCCCGCTCCAAGCCTCGTCCAAAGTCTTGACAACCTCGTCGTCTGTTCGTAACGGGCGTTAGTAGAAGCGCAGGGAAAGGACGAATAGTGCACGCACGGAGAGGTCCTTTCTCCAGATCAACAAGGTTCTAGCGTCAAATTGATCAACGCCGGCATTCGAGAGGAGCAAGACCGGGTAAACGCACCTGTTCGATGTGCTTCAGGCTGGATGCGCCGATAATAACCGAATCCCCGAACTCTCACTTCATGGCGCTGTGATGCGAAATCCATCGAAGCGCTGCAAGAGCGACGGACTCATAAGTGAGCTAGAATTGGTACGGTCGGTGTGAGAAGCCGACTTACCACTTACCGACTTCAGCCATGGTGAGGCCGTGCTTGTCTGCGACCTTCTTGATATTCGTGACGGTGTCGAAGTAGGCGTCGGTCCAGTAGACGGTGCTCGCAAACTACAGAATTGCCGAACAAGGTAAACAAGGCAACCGAGTCCGTTCTCCGAAATATCCGTACCTTTCCTAGCCACTTGTTAGTGTCGAAGCGTGAACCTGGTTCGACCTTGGCATCCTTGCTCAGATATTTGCCGGTGAAGAAACCTCCGCCCACTGCATTGTGATAGTGGTGAGCACGCATATCGTGATATAGCAGTTGGCGAAGAGGCGCACGGGGGTTATACGCGTAAAAGCTGATGCCATACTTGCGCAAGCAAGGGAACAATTCAGGTTCCACGCCGCTGCCGAAAACATACACTGTCAGCTGGGAACCACGAAATGTTCGCAATGAACACACCGTCGAACGGCGTTGTAGAGCCCTTGATAAACAGTCGGCTGGACGTAATCATTGGCCTTGCAAATTCGCAGATCTGCGCGACTTCCCAGCTGGGCATGGAGCACTCTCGTATCAGTGCGGGTCCGAGGGTGAGAGTTGTTCTGAACCTACGCCATGTAGTTGCTGAGGCCGAAGCGTTTGAACTTTCCCTCCTTGTAAAGTTCATTCACGGCCTTCATGGTAACCTCGTAAGGAGTCGTGCGGTCGGGAGAGTGTAAGTACCACAGGTCAATACAGCTAGGTCGGAACGGAGCATCGGCAACATGATCAGCCAAAACAACCGGAAGGCACGTACTCGGTGTTCAGCTCCTTCAGGGAGACATCGAGCCATTTACGGAGATCCTCCGGCCCGTGAGAAATAGTCTCTGTCCCGACCACTGTCGCCAACTGGTCAAAGGAAGCCAATGAGGTCGCCGAAAGCACGTACTTCCGTTCCTAAAGGCTACCGGTATGTGGTGGGAAACAGCTTTGTCGCAACTTTCAGACCTTTCTTGGCATAATCGATCCGGGCGAGGTAGGACTCCGCGCTGCCCCCTCCATAAGCTCGAGCGGTGTCCAGCTTGCAGCGTGACAAATTCAGATGTGTTAGAATGCTCAAGTGGAGATAGCTTACCTCAGTATGGCCATGAGCCGCAAATGCATCGATGATTGCCGCGATTTCTATCACCATTCAGACTTTATAGGTATCATGAACGGCAAGCATGAACAGACCTTTCAAATCCGAGACCCGAGCGGCCTCAGTACCGGGATCTCCAAATGTCATGCAGCCCTGAGTAGCCGTGAAGCATAGCAATCAATCGTGGCTGATGAAACGTTGACTCACCATGACAATGTTGAGCGCGCTCTTCGGGGTGGTGGCCATTATGACTCGGAGTTGGATGTTCAAGGTTCATCTTCTCCGACAGCTTGACGGTATTTATACCTTGCTTCCACCTCATGCAAGACGATGAGGCCTGTGATAAGAATAGCGAGAGCAGTGGGTACATGTCCAATCCAAGGTTGCAATCCTGCATTGCCGACATGCCGGGCACGTGAGCGCGCGGCGGCGCGACGCGACAGGACGCGACGCATTCATAGCTTGACCAGCGTATCTCTGCAACGCAAGTGCTCTCGCGATCTGTGCGCTCAAGCCCGGAACTCGCAGTGGGCTTGCTAACCCGACTACGGTGGTTCAATTTGCCATCAAAAGCGGCACCAACGGACATGCATACCATGCTCGGATCCCACCGCGCCGCTCTACCATGACTCCGCGATGGACCTCACTGTGCGATGCTCACAACACCTGTCTTGTAGCCGTTTACGCGTCGCAGTGACGCAGTCATGGCCACGCATAGGCACACCCCCAATAGTTGTCGGATTGTAGCTCACCAAGATTGGGAACGACTGCCTCCATCGCGAACACTTTACATGGCAGCAACAATACAGTATCATAGCATCATCGTTGGCCCTTATCGCGCTATTCTTCGACAGTGACGCAGGTACGCTCTCTTTGACAACGTTGTAATCAAATGTGTTCCGCGGATCTTCGCCCCATAGACAATAGTCTTCGCTGGCAATGGGAAGAAGGCTGCCTGCGAGCGGGGCGACGACGACACCCAAGGCACTTGGCTCCGTTCTGGTCGGAAGTAGCACCAGGTCGCAGACTGCTACCGACATCCCTTTCCTGCAGATCGCGAAGCGTTCGGAACTGCTTTGCAGTGCCAGTAGGCAAACCAGCATGTCTGTTTTTGCGGGTGACATGGCCACCACGTGTTCGCTTCTCCGCAGATGGGCTGCACTCGACGAACGAAAAGGCAAACGCATTGGTTGCCCTTGCCATTGGCGTATGCCAGTTCCGCGTGTAGCCAGCCGCATTGATCATAACACAGTATGCTGGATTGATAGCTTGATGCTTACGGGAAAAGTTATATGAATATCCAAGCTTAATACTAAACGAATTAGTGTCCTTGATGACTTTCGGCAGTGCCAACCGGCATGCGAATCGGTATGGTGCAGTATCAATATATATCTGGGTTTACAGATGGTATACATCGGTTTTTACAACGGGTTGTCAGCATTATGCGGCGACACCGATGACTGGCGACAGCCACGACTCAAAGTCCGCCTCATTCTTGGGGCTTCCGGTAACCTTGAGAGCGCGGAAAAGTAGCTTGTAGGAGCCGTTGGGGATGGTCGTGCCGTTGGCGAAGGTGTTGGTCAGCGTGATCTCGCTCCAGCCGTTGTCCGCGGCATCCTACAAATCGGAAATCAGTCACTCGTCAAGAACAGACTTGGTGAGCGTCTACTCACGGAAGCGTCGGAGTTCCTTGGGCTGTAGTCGAATTCGAACACGTTGCCGAGCGTCTTGATCGACGAAGAAGACTTCCTCGGGAGGAGATCGAGCTCCTCCCGGCGGTTCAGTGTCGTAGAGATCTTCGCGTTGGACGGAACGAGATCGACAAGGATCAAGGGCGTACCGAAGGCCAAGCTGCACGAACGCATCGTTAGTTTACGAGACCTTGTGGATAATCGTACGGAAATGCGTACCGGAAGAGCAGGGTCGGCGCGTCAGTGCCGTTGAACGTGTAATTCGTGGGTGCAACCTGGACATCACCCGCGGTGTCGAGGATGGCAGGGAGCTGTAGGCCGAAGAACTCGTCCGTGTTGTCTACGATCTGCTTGTCCTTGAGGGAGGCGGCGAGACCCATATAAGCTACCTGAAGCTGCTCGTCCGCGCTCGTGAGCTGGATCCAGCCGGAGAACACGGGGAACGTCGTCGCGTCGACTCCCTTAGGAGCAGTGAAGTGTGCGGTGAGCTTCTGAGTCTGACCCGGGCGGACAGTGAAGGAGGACTCGCTGAACTTGACGGACGCGTACTGCGTCGTGAGCGGAACCGGTCCGTCCGCGGCGAAAATGTCGCCGGCCGTGACGGTCGTGGCTGTGCCAGCCGGGACGTGCGAGAGCTTGAAGGATTTGCTAGTCCGACCCGTGTTCTTGACAGTGAAGGTCTGGAGAGGCTTGAAGTTGGCGGTGTCGTTGAGGACGAATTGGCCGGGGGAGACGATGATGTGGGTGTTGAGCGCATGGAAGGCGTCAACTAGGCCGGCACCCTGTTGGGTGAGGGTCTGGAGTGGGTCCCCGTCCGTCTTGCTAGAAGGAACCTTCTGCGCTGTAGTCTGGAAAAGGTCCCGTGCAGCGATACCAACGGCGGGGGAGGTTCCCTTCACGCCGAAGAGGAGTGCGGAGACACCGGCCTGTGATAAAGTACATGACTACGTGTTCAATGCATGGAAAGGCAAAAACGCACCATGAACGGAGTGGCCATACTGGTACCGGAGAGCACTGCGAACGAGCCAAGGGGAACAGGGAAGGTCGAGATGATGTTGCCGCCGGGCGCGGCAATCGCCGGCTTGACTGTTCAGGTTGGTCAGAGAAGGCTGTGTTTAGGGTAGAACACCGGGGCCAATATTACTCACAGAACATATCGTTGGTAGGACCGTACGAGGTGAACGTCGATACCAAGCCTCCGACGTCAGACGGGAACTGGGTATCCGCTCCCGACTGCGGGAAGGTGAGGAGCACTTCCTTGCCAGCAGCGAATTGTTCGACGAGCTGCAGGCAAAGTCAGCCGGTGTTGAGGTCGCAGGACACGTTGTAACGTACGAAAGCACCGTCGTCAGCCTGGATCAGGGTAGCGGTGAAGTTGTCAACGGTGATAGCGGCAAAGCCGTTGCCGTTGTCGTAGATGAGGGCGGCGGTCATACCCTTGTCGGCTGCGTTCTGGAGCTTCTGGACGAACGTGCACGTTCCACGACGGATTACGACGATGAACTTGGAGAGATCCGGAGTGCTGTCGGGTAGCGGGTCGCAAGCGTCGTCCACCACGGTGGTGTCGTTGCTCGTCGCGTAGACGGGACGGGTATCATTGATAGGGAGAGGGAACGTGGCGAAGTAGGTTATCGGGTCGTGGGTGACGTCTCCGGAGACGGTGGCGTTCTGCAAAGGAATGACAGTGTTTTCGATGGACGCGACAGAGAGGGAGTTGATGCCGTTGCCGGGGGATGAGGAGTACCAGGAGCCGAACGCGCCGTCATTGCCAGCGGCGATGGTGACAATACGGCCGGTTGCAGAGATGCGAGAAGAGACGACAGAGGAGGAGGATTCTGTCCAGCCGTCGGCGCCGCCGAGGGACATGGTCAGGATGTTCATGCCATCAGAGACACCGCGGAGAAGGGCCTCGACGATGACTAAAACCAGAAGGATCAGAGAAGGAACACGGCGAAACATCAAGCAGCCTTACTGTCATCAGAGACGGATCCCGAGCAGCCGAAAAGCCTGTACGAGAAGATGGTCGATTCGTATGCAACACCGGAGATGTTGAACTCGTTGCCAGGGTTGGCGCCGATGATACCGGCGACGTGGGTTCCGTGCCCATTGCACCTGATTGTGTTCGTATGAGAGGTGGGATAACCAAGCAAAATGGGGGAGACTTACTGATCCAGGGGATCATTGTCCGGCACGGGAGTGTTGCTGCCATCGTAAGCGTCGCCAACGAAGTCGAAGCCACCAGCAACTTTGAACCCAGGGCCAAAGCCTCCACCAAGGCTCGGGTGCGTATAGTCGGTTCCTATTCAGAGATAGCACAAGTGTCAGTCCGGTGCGACGCGATCACATGATCTCATGGAAGACTGCAATACGCAATTAGGGCCACGCGTGCTGGAGAGAAGGGAAACGCGGGCTCCGTTCTCCAGGACTCCAAATACACCGAAGATGCAAAGAAGGACGCAAACTGACCTGTATCAATGATGCCAATCTTGATTCCCTTGCCGAGGACACCTTTTGCGTGAAGCTTGTCGACGCCGGTGAGAATATGGGTGGACTCCGTGTCCGCCGGAACATGGGGATCTGAACGGGACTTGACGATTTCAAGCTTCTTCAGCTGATCCTTCGGAGAGGGGATGGAGATGACAGGACGGAGCGCCTGAATCTTCGGGTCGCTGACCAGGGTTTTCACATCCTATTCAACGAAAACAAGATGAAACCAAAGGTTAGCAGGGCGATCCCACGGCACGAATCGGAGCACGAACATCGGCGTTATCCAGAGTGACACTAGCCCCGACGAAGAGACCCTCGTGGTTGAACTCCCTGTCGACGGTGAAACCGACGCCACGCTTGCGTAGGCTGTCGTAAACGGCCTCATGCGGAGAACGCCCCTGGAGGTCGCGGGGTATCTCGGAGACGGACGCGACCTCGAAGATGAACTTGTTCGGGATGGCGTTATTGGGCAACGAGGTCGTGCGGTGGCTCGGGAGCGTAACGACGGCGACAGCCGCGCCAGCGAGGAGGAGGGGGGAGAAATAGCGGGCCTTCATGTTCGACGACCGCGACCCTTGGCGGCGGTGGAACGACGGGCAGACGGTTTATATACCGATCCAACGGCGGATTATGGCGGGGTTGGAACACATGCCCGAGGGGCGCGAGGTTATATATGGGAGTCGGCGGGTCCACACATAGCTAACACAAGCACATGGCCGTCTTCTGTTTTCGCAGAGGGCATCCACTTGGCAGCAGCGGTCGGCTTCTTTTGCGCCCTATCAACGGATGCCGGCTGGAATGGTAGCGAAGCGTGCAGATCCTGGGCCCGTTGATGGGCAGATGGAAACAGCAAACGCGATGGGGCTTGGCCTGAACGATGGTCAAGGTCTGTGCTGCTTGACCGAGTGGAGATGTCGCTGCATATATTCTAGGCAAGAAGCAGCGCCCGAAGCTGTTTGAATGGCTGTTTCACACATGACGAGCCTTGTTCTGGATCAGAATTTCCCCGCAGGCGATAAGGAAGGGTCGGCGAAGGGGATCAAAGGGGATCAATCGGGCGACCAACGCGTTCGTCAGGGACGGCGAGTTGTTCTTGTGCACCGGTCCCTGCCCAGGCCCAGTGCTCGCATGGCGACTTGATGGCTGCGCTTCGTCCAGCGCTAGCGTGCTACGAGCGTCATCGCGACTTCCGCCCTCGCCTCCGTTCAAGCAAGTCGCTCTGCATACCCACCGGCGATGGCGAGCAGACCGGTATGGGCTGCGTCTTCACAGGCTGCCATCACGCTGCATGGATATTCGTGCTATCGGAATCAGATGGTCCATCACTGGCCCCCACGAGTTTCTCAGCCAAAGTCCCAGGAAAAGGGACGAGCAGCCTGAGTGAGAATAATCAGACCGCGATGGCAATGCGTCGCGTGACCCGAACGCGCATCTCTACGCGATGCCGACGCTACCACCGCCAGTACCGGGCCCTTTGGCGTACAGAATCGAGGCCTGCTCCGACCACAGCGGCAACTACTACCCAGAGAATGTGCTCGTGGATGAGCCGTACAGTCGGGAGTCCCGCTGGTCCGGCGGACAGCAAGGATCTTCGGCGGGCACTGGGCCATGGTTGATGCTCAAGCTCGAGAAAGATTCGGTCTTGAGTCAGTCGCGTTGATATGGATGAATCTGCGCTGGATACTGACGATCTTACAGCAAGCATAACGTTCGGAAAGGTGAGATGATAAGGTTTAGCGTCAATGTTCCGTTGCTGAACTCCTGGCATTCGTATGGTCTACAAGTTCAACCAAGGCAAGCATGACCACGAGATCCTCTGCCGCCAGCCGAATGACAAACTCTTTGCGACGCAGTTCAACCGTGCAATATGAAGGAATTCAAGATCTACACCGGCATCTCTCGCTCTCGGCTTTCTCTCGCATTCTCTGGCACACTGAGAAACGACGCTATTCCGGAGACTTTCGCAATACGTCATACCAAGAGCGTGAAGGCTGGCGAGAGTCGGGACGGCTCCAATGAAGTCGAGTTCGCTACTAGATACGTGCGGATCGTACCCGTCTCGTGAGTCACCATCATTCTGCCCAGAGTTTGAATGTATGCCGAAGCGCCATTGGCGCGTATAGGGCGCACGGGCAGTCGTTCCATCCCTCCATCTGGCACGTTGCATTCTCCGGGATCGCCGATCCAACTTACGTCGCCGAAGTGATGCGCAAGTACGATGCGGTATGGCTGGCCGAGCTGCAAACGTCTGGCCATGAATTCACTTCGCACCGCGTTTAGCACCGGGAGACCCTTGCCCTTCGACACATTCTTAAACATTTGCGGCAACGTCAACTTCTACCGCCATTCAACTCTCTTCTGACATCCCTATCCTCCGCGCCGGGCGTGGACAGCGTACAAGATTTCCTCGAACATCCCCAGGTTCGTCTGGCCCCACTTTTCCCCGCGTTCAAGGCATCGCCAACGCGCATATTATTACACCGCAGATCACCGCCCTCCACTCCGCACTGGTCCTTTCCGCCGACTACGCCGAAGCCGAACGCATCCTCACGCGAATCGCCCATCCGCCTTACTCCCTGTTCGAGGACTTCCTCCGCTCCGGCAACTGCCCGCCTCGAGCGATATGGAACGAGTTGGTACCGCCCTCCAAAAACGAGACATGCGACAGCATCACCGTCTACGACGACGGTGGTGGTCACGAGGGGCGGCAGGTCCCATCGCGGAGAGGAGGACATGCGATGTGCATCGACGACGATGGGCGAAAAATCTGGATGTTCGGAGGATGGGACGGTAAGAAGAGCCTAGATGACCTCTGGTGCTTTGAATATGGAAATGCTGCCGGAGAATCCGAGGACGTCGCGGGCTGGAACTGCGGGCGCTGGAGACGCGCCTGTGAGCATTGCGGCGCAGAGGCTGACGGCCCTGGACCCAGGAGCAACGCGCAGATGTGCTATGATTGTGAGCTCGTTTGATCTCGCTTTCTCGTGCGGCGGGTGCTCACGCCATGTTCTTCACAGCGAAATCAGGGTGTCTCTACCTTCTCGGCAAGCTGTCCGAGGCGGAAACCTCCGTTGCACCACCGGCACCAGGACCGGTGCCTTCGTCTTCGATGCCTAGCCGCAGTCACCCTACGCGTGACGGCGCCTCGCGCTTTCGAGTTCCGTCCATCTCAGACGTATCCGGTGCCGCCGCCGGGAGCGGGGGAGGACGCGATGGAGGACGGTCTCATGGCCAGCTCGCATTGGCACACTCTACGGAGCTGATGAATGATCCTTTGGCACGGTTCATGCGCGGCACCGATGCGAACGAGGACAGACGGGTAGAGCGGAGGGAGAGGGAGAGGCCGGAGCGAGCAGAAGCCGAGCGGGCAGGGGCGCCTTCGCCATCTAGCGTAGGGCACGACACTACCGGAGCGGATAGGGCTGGGGAAGGCTCGGGGGCGCGTACGAACGAGTTCTATAGGTACTGGACCAGGGGTGAGTCGAAGGGAAAGTGGGAGCGCTTGGGAGCTGCGGCAGAGGTATGACTGTTCGAGTTTGACGATGTCCACGGCTCGCTGAGTACGAACTTATGACAGGGGTCAAGCTGTACAGGACCTCCATTGATCTTCGATCACCAGATGGTGTTGGACTCGGGGAGCCAGATGATCTACGTCTTTGGCGGTCGGGTGGCCGAAGGGGACTGGGACAAGTATTCGGGATTCTATTCTTACAACATTGAGATCGGGGAGTGGCGTCTTTTGCAGTAAGTGCCCATTCATCCCGGCGCGCCCTACCCCTTTAACGGTTGCGAGGCAGATCTTCCGAAAGGGAGTCAGGCACATTCATTTCGGCGCGATACGGTGACTATATGTGTGGCTGTCCGATTTTACTTTCAAGTCTGACTATATGCTACTTCAGGACATTCGATGGTTCTCGACCCAAACCATCGCGTGCTCTTCATCCTGTCGGGCCTGCGAGACGAGAAGTACTTGTCCGATATGTATGCTTATGACCTCAATAGCAATACGGCCACGAAGCTCTTCAGTAAGATGTCGATCGTCGGCGGCCCTGATCCAAGCTGGGTGCAGCGGGCGACGATCGATCCGGAGCATCGGGAGATTTATCTGTGGGTCTTCTATATCAACTTGCGATACATCTAGGCCTGACTCGCGTGGCAGTTACCCTGGTCTATCTAAAACTGAGTCGGGGAGGCCCACGATCGGGGTGAACTGGGTTTATCGGTATGATGACCCGTACAAACCTGGTACATGGACGAAGATGCTCTCGGAGGACCCGAACGAGTTGGAGACTCAGTTACCGATCCCGAGGTATGCGCATCAGGTGGTTTACGACAAGATGGTCAAGACGACATTTATGTTCGGCGGGAATGCGGGTGTTGCCGACCGGGAAGACGACGGAAAGCCGGAAGGAGGAAGAGAAGCGGAAAAGAGGTTGAACGATTTATGGGAGATGAATCTGAAGAGGTCCTGATTGCGTCTTCGTCGTTCATATTGTAAACCAATTAACTATCTTTTGCAGGATTGGCCCTGACGAAATTGTGCGGAGAGCAGCATTCCACATCAGGCAGCACCAGTAAGATCGTCTTGTGTGTGTGCGACGTTTTGGTTTATACGAGCGCCGCAGGTTCCGGGAGATGTGTCAATATGCGACCCCGGTCAAGGCACTGCAGTTCTTGCAGACGCAGGTGTCGTCAGTCGTGGATCACGGCAATGCCGAGGAGGCTGAAAGCTTTCGCTCGCTGCTCTCGCACCTTCTCGCAGCTCCTCCTTCGCCGCCGTCGCCACCTAGATCCACGGCGGGCAGGAAGCGATCCAGGGACGACACTATCGACCAGTCCACCGGAGAGGACGAAGAGATGGCCGATGTCAATAACCGTGCAACAGATGCAGAGACGGCAAAGCAGGAGAGGGATCGAGTCAAGCAGCGCATGGACGTGTTCGAGACTTTGCTGGAGTTCGTCGATGCGTCCGCAAAGGAGCCGGCGACCGAGCTCTTGGATTATATGGACCGAGAAGACGACCAAGGCTGGTGATGGTGATGTGTATCGTAGGTCATGACAAGGCGAGGCTTTAGCACGTACCGGACTATCCGATTCATTCCGAGCGGCGACGGGTGGTCAGCGCGATCATCCCGGACCTCAATGCATAATATGGAAATGAGTTCTCCTTCAACGTACGGTCTGGCTGGATTCGTCTCGCTGCCAACTGGCCCGTACTGCTGCATCTGGCTTGTATCGATCAATTGCAAGGAGTCCATGCTCGTTACGATTCGCCTTCACACCCCCGAATCAAAGAACGCCGCAAAGATCTTGTGCCACCACACTCACCCGACCCGCACTGTACACGCATAGCTCTCATTGTTTCTCACATCGCGAACTGGTTTTGTTTCGGACTCGGACTCCCGTACCTAAAAGTACCCAGGCTCTGTTCTTAGTAATGTCGCGTAACTGGCTAAAAGAAGTCATCATTATCATCATCATCACCTGACACCGAAAGTAACAACAATCCGGATGATCCTGCTTTCGAAACCTGCCGATATCTTCACTACCATTACGCAGCTGCTTGAGGAGATCATCTCTCATACCCACCGCATCTATCATGGACTCAGAAGACGAGCGCGAATTGAGCCGGGGAGAGAAACAGACTTGTGCGGAGCTTTACGTACCATCATCTTGAGCCCAGTATTGAACTCGATTGGAATCCCTTACCTGCGCACCATTCTACCGCTAGGGTTCTATCGCCGGCATGATGAGCCGTATCTCAGGCTCTATGTGGATGAGGAGGTATCAACCCAGGAGCTGTATATGGATGTCATGAATTCGAACGAGGATATGGAAGGCGGCGATTACGGTTTCGAGGCTACAACGGCTCGTATGCACGGCACCATGTTTATTTGGCGCGTGCGCAGATTTTGTGCTACCATGTTGGTATGTGAACTCCCTTATAACCCACCGGAGATGCATGTAACGAACTGTCCCCAGGGCTTCCACACAGTACGCAGACCGAATCGCTCGATCTCATTACCGTCGCTCTGACTTGATGTTGCAGGGAGTGCTCGATCTTACCGGCAGACATGAGTATCGTTATGCGTCCCTTTCGCGTCGGTGGGTAGACTGGGTCGTAGATCTGCTGGATTTAGAAAAGCACAGTATCAGACATGAGCGCCAGGTTGAGCCAGAGCC
Organism: Punctularia strigosozonata HHB-11173 SS5; assembly: GCF_000264995.1. NCBI lineage: Eukaryota > Fungi > Basidiomycota > Agaricomycetes > Corticiales > Punctulariaceae > Punctularia > Punctularia strigosozonata. The sequence goes on from NW_006767435.1 coordinate 1,901,935, forward strand.
ATGGGAACGTATGCTCGGGCAGGACGAGGTGGCCACCGAAGTGACCTTCGATACCCCTTCGGATATAGCCAGCAAGTTCCTGGAGAAGTGGAAGATTCCCAACGAAAGCTTTGACCTTGAATGGCTGCTACGTTCAGCAGGAAAGATCCTTCACTGTCATCCTCAGTCAATGTATGTACTTATCCCCGAGTACAGCGAAAGTCATGGTCCTGATAAAGGAGAATCCACGACCGAAACTCCAACGTTTATGCCTCGCACATCTCCCTCCCGAGCTTATACATCGCGTGATGTACCTCGGAGGTGTGGACGTGGCACGCCGTTTGGGTGCGACGTCGTCATTCTTCCATCAAATCGCGCTGCCACATGCATTCAAGGTTCGGATGCCTGACCCTGTGTGCAATGGAGACTTACAACTACTGTCACCAGTGGCGCACGTTCACCTTGACCTCTATTAGCTCGAGTCGCGGAGCGCCTGAGGACTTGGTCACACTCACTGCTGCGCGCTGTCGTGAAATCATCGACCGAGCCCGCCGTCACCTGATGGACAACATCTCTTTCACTCTTTCCCATCCTCAGATCTTGCAGTCCATTGAACACATATCCGTTCACCGGGGCTGGGACGCGGAGCTCATGTTCGAAACAGCGATCGACGACATTCATCAAGCTGCAGAATTTTGGCGTCCAGTGCTGGAGATGGTCGCGGAGTTGGTGACTGCGTGTCCGAAGCTGAAGAAGTTCTCCGCGTCTGGCATAGTACTGCAAGGTCAGGCATTGGATTCGTTGTCTTCCGCCGCAAAGCTCCGGGGTGTCGAACTTAGGGCGTGCATCCCAATACTGTTACCGCAGTCTCAACCTATTCAGCGCTGTCGCGCCCTGAACGTTTACCTCGGGATGTCCGAATCGGAACAATGGGAATTATTGGCATACTTTCCTGACATCAGAGTCCTTTCGGTTCGCGGATCTCTGGAGCGCCCGATCCAGGTCACGGAGCCCGCCATCGTATTCCGGATTCCTCTCTTCAAACATTTACAGCGCCTATGCCTCATGAGGTTGGACAATGACCACGTCACGACGGTTGCGGAATGGTTAATGTTACAATCGGAAGCATACAACGGCTTACAACTGACGCACGTCAAGATCAGGACAGCTCTAGGAATGTATCGCCACGAGGTATTACACCTCGTTCGCGCTCTGCATTCCGCGCCGTTGCAAGTTCTTTATCTGGAAGGCTTGGACTACATCGGCGCCGAGCTGTTTGAAAGTCTCGCCCTCTCAACGCCAAATGTTGAGGCGCTGACTCTCATCTATCGCGATGGCCGGTTGCAACGCACACTCAAACCTGCCAACTGGCCGTGTACGACATGGGAGCTCGCGTCGTGGCTCTCTCAGCTCGGTCGTCTGCAACATTTCGGGTGCAACTTACGCATACCCTACTACGAACCGACTACGCTCAACCTGCTTTACATGGAGCTTGGTTTCCCGGAAACATTACCTGGAGATGACGGATTCAGCAATCCGGAGCGCGACCGTGTATTCAAACAAGAAGAGACCGGGGCGACCGTTGCGAGGCTCTTCGCCGTACATGCACCCAATCTGCAAACGGTCCTATTCTCTCACGGCGAGAGGGAATATGATGTGAGGAGGAAGGGGAGTCGTGTATGGGCACAAGCTCGTCGCCCGTACTCCGGATGGGAAGAGGTCGAAGAGTACGATCCAGATGATGGGTGGGATACCATAGCCTCTCCGGAAGACAATTGAATATACGTTGAGATACTGTACGTGAAGTTGTGATAAATCCATCTGACGACGCTCTCATGGTGTATTGCAAGATAGCGGCAATCCGCTGCACTTGGAACTGGGCTTGCCGGAGAATGCGCCTTAGTATAACGGGCGCGGCCATCGTGAAGCTCCTCGCGGCGCATGCGGGCAGTCTGCGGTCCGTGGCCTTGGCGGGCTATGGAGCGGAGACGCCTTACGACATATGTTGGATGAAGAGCGGGCATATGTGTGCCAACGCGCGCTTTGGGTGGCCGTGAGGTGGCGAAAGCAGTCCCGTATGTGCAGCTCCGCCGACATGTCCATGTCCAGGAATTGGGAACATCTCCTTCCGTAGAGCATCGCTCCGGTCCCGTCGAAACCCCAAAGCTTTGAACGAACCATTGGGCGACCGAAGGTGTTTACTGGTGTCCAGGCCGGCCGAATTCAGACATCGGCCGCAGGAGAAGCCACAAGGAGCATCCGCACAAGGCTTGGTTTCTGGCAGGCCGGAGACAGAAGCCTTCGGTGTCTGGTGCAGGTTTTCCACCAGGGTCCGGAGCCCCGGTGGCGGGCACGATAGTGTAATATGCAGCTGGATGGGGCCCCGCACCACGCCACTCGGGAACCTCTTCCAGGCCCGGACATGATGCCAGTCCCGTAATGTCGAAGGCACTGCGATGACGACGCTTGACACTGCGCTATCTGCAAATGGAGGGTTGCACCTTGCCAATGCAGGACCATGGCGAGTTCTTGCGATGATTCTGCGAGCTACGAAAGCATGACGAACATATGACGAGGCCACAACTCATCCCGTGCAAGACGCAAGTTATTCAGGGTCGACAGTCCAGCGAGCCCGCATCGCACGTTCCGATGCCGGTAACGCAAGTTCTCTCCGATTGCATGAGCATGCGAGACTTGGAGAACGGGCGGCAACGGTATCTCCTTCCCGCGAGTGCAAAATTGGCGTACGAAGCCACACGTTTTTGGGCGCTCCAATCGACGACTGATGTCCGGCAAAGCAATCGTAGGATCGTAGGCGTGTGTGATCATACAGGAGTGAGGTAGCGCACGATCGAGACGACGTGGCGTAAACCCATGGGCGTACAGGGACGCACTCTATCGCCGCCGTGGCTTGCCTTTGGGCTTCTTTCCAGCTCGATCTGCCTTTTCGAGCTTACGAGCTCGTTGCTTGGTGCGTTCGGTCTTCCGGGCCGCCTTGGTCTGGTATCGAACCTTCTTGGGCGCTGCGGGTTTAGAGTTGGATCTGGAAGGGGCAGCGCCTGCGAACTTCGCTGCCGGACGCGGAGGCTTTCGGTCATCTTGATCTTCTTCGTCCGCGCCCTCCTCGCTGTTGTCGGACCGGGGCCGAGTTGTCCGTGGCGGGCCATGTATGAGTGTGTCTGGGTCAAAGTCTTCGACCACGGTAACCGTCGCGAGCTGCTCTTCGTCTTCATATTCCGCCTCTTCCTGCCCTGCCTCATTTCCGTGATGTGAGGACGACAGGCCGCCCCACTCCTCCTCCGAGTCCCCTGACTTTTGTTAGCGAGATCGGAACAAAGAAGGCGAGAGACGGGCGATGATGTAGCCAGTTAGATGGAGATGGGATCTTGCGCTCGGGAGAGGCAAAGAAGGAGCGAGGAGCGGCGGGATCTCAGTATGGACCGCTCACCGATAGTGGCGCCGTAAGCCCGCTCTACCTCGACCGCGTTCGCTTTGGCGCGCTCTGCCAGCTGACGTCGGTGCTGCCGGGCCGCAGGGGGACGGAAAATGAGCGATGGTTAGAAAGCCCGAAGCCAGATCTCCGCTCACTTCTTTCCTGAGCTCGAGACGCTCCTGCTTTTCGAGCTGCTCGCGCTTCTGCTTGCTCGCCTCCTTCTTCTGGAGCTTGCGTTTGTGAAAGCCGGTGAGGAATTCTCTGCGCGGGCGCCATCAGCTGCGGTATAAACGGATGATGGGGACCAGATGGGGGAGGAGGGATGGCAGCGGTGGGGAGGGAAGCGAGATGGGATAGGCCGTGGATGCGGATTGCGATATGAAGGGCAAGCCGAGTGCCACCGATGAGATAGCGGGTGATTGCTGACCTCCGTGCGTCGTCGTCGAAGACGACCTGCTCGAGCTGGTGCTTGCGGGCGCGCTTCTTTGCCGCGATGGCGCGGTGGGATGCGGTGAGGGCGGCGAGGTTGTTGGCGGGCGGCGGCATCGGAGGCGGGAGCAAGACGTAAAATGTGGAGGACAAAAAATCCAGCGGAGGCGGCGTTCATCCCGCGCGGTCTGGGCCGCGTTCACAAGGTTTATTTGCCGAGCGGACCCCTGCCGCGGCAGTTCGCTCGCTGCTATTCGCCAAAGCGGGCGCCCACACGGCCGAATGCGGCAGGAGCGAAAGGCGGGGGTCGGCGCGGTCGGCTACTCAACGCCCCCCTCATGGGCAGGCATCACGTGTCGGGCTTCGATCTGAATTTGCCGGGGGGTTCGATCTGTCGAGCGCGGTTCGAAGGGGAAGCGCGGACAGGAGAGACACGGCCGGACGCACAAGACGACGGGCAGCAGACGACGCTCTCCTCCCGACCCAGCGTCGCCCCCGCCCGCCTCTTCCCCACCGTCCGCGATGCCCGCCCTCCTCGACGACCCGCGCGCCGCCCCCGACCACCTCCCGCCGCACGCTCCTTACCATCCATACGCCTACCCCCATGCGTACCCCCTCCATCCGTCCCTCCCGCCTCCGCACCAGGCCGCGTACGGACACCCCTCGGGCGGATACCTTCCTCACAGGCTCCCTCCGCCCCCCGCGCTCTCGCAGCCGCCGCCACCGCCGCCGCCGCCGATCCTCCAAAAGGTCTGGATCCTCGACTGTAGGACGTGCGGCACGTTCATCACGAATAGGGGCATGAAGGTGCGTCGCCCGCGTCATCCGGATGCGCCTGCGGGCGCCTGTGTCCTCCGTTCTCGTCATCGCCACCATCGCGCGGGCGATCCGGGCCATCGTTGGAGCCCGGGCTCGTGCGCCTGGCCGCCCGGGGCACGCGGCGTCCACGCCTTTCCCTTTTGTCCTCGCCGTGCCTCTTTGGCTTGGTAGGGTTCTGGGCAGATTCGTCAGATCTCGGCATCTTCCCTGCTCGAGCGCAAGCCAAGGACCGCTTTGACGCGCTTACAGTCGGTATTATTTCCAGAGCGAAGCGCGATGTTCCTGCTTTGTTTGTTTTTACCTCAAAGGCATTCTCGGCTATACGACATTCCATATATGGACTGTTGCGTGGCAGGTGTACGCCGATGGGCCACTATTTTGCCTGTTTAATCGTAGCACATTTGCTTTGTTTTGCTTCACCATTCATTCGCGTCTGCCACGATGCGCCTTCTCCCACCTGTGCATGCAGCGCCTGGAAAACCGTCTCTGACAAGTGCTATTTATTCCACAGGCTGTCCTTCTACTTCGTCCGAACGTCGCACTCTACTCCACAGACGCGCTCCCGATCAACTGTTCGGCTTACCACCCTTCGCCCTCGACTCCCTCTTCCTCGTCCTCCCATGGCCGCCCAGCCGCGCCTACGAAAGAGGCAGCACCTATGCCCAGAACGTGCGATTGCCTCACGCAGACGCTCTACTGCCATGGCTGCGGCACTGGCGTCGGCTACATGATCGTTGTACCCGTAAGACCATCTATATGCATAGATAACCGGTCGCTGACGCAAGAGTGTTCTCTGGCAGTGCGCGCGCTGCACGCAATCCATCGGCGCTAACAACCGCGCGACGAATGGCCACCGATTCGTCTTTCACTCGTCCGAGATCAGCGTGTGCGAGCGGCACTACATCGCGGACGAGCCGGGCGTGCACCCAGCCTATACGCCTCAGCCAGCGCAGAGCTCGCCGAACCCGTCCTTGGCGTCCATGGCGACGTCGCCGATGATGCATGCGCCTCCGAGCCCCGTGCATATGATTGTACCGTCCCACCGCGAGCCGCGCCATCGGTCGTCGCGCAGCCATCCTCCTGTTCGCGCCCCGCAAGATGGGGACGAAGAGGACGAAGAGGAAGACTACGATGACATGGTTCCGTCCGACGTGCCTGAGCTCGTGAGCGGATGGGACGATGAGGTGGATGGCGGGCGTGATGGGCTGGGCACGAGCGGGAGCTTCGACTCGGAGCTCGACTTCTCGCCTCCGCCGCCTCCTCCCGGTCTGAGACCGCGCGGGGCACTCTCGGTGCACCATCAACTTCAGCAGCGGCAACAACACGTGCTCCCTTCCTACGTCTCGCCCTCGACCTCGGCGCAGTACCACCCGTATCCGCAACCTCATCGGGACCGTCTGCTCGACCAGTACCAGCTCCAGATGCAGATTCACCTGCAGGAGAAGGCGGAGGTGGAGCGCGTGGAGCGTTTGATGGACGGCGACGTGCTGTATTGGCACCAGCTCGTACGGAGCGGGGAGATCCCCGGCGTGGTGGAAGACGAACGCGCGCGGAAGCCGAAGGTGGAGAACCGCAGGACGGCGAAAGCCTGGGTAGACCGGTGAGACGGTCCGCGGCCTCGCGGGCGTTCAACCGGCAGCGGGGCCTGCAATAGGTGGACCTTCCGCGCATCCCGACCTCCCACTTCACCAACACATTTCGACGACTACGGTCGGTTACGATCGCTACGAACACTTTCGTTCTTTTTTTGACACGACTCCATATCGCAATGACGCCGTTTGTAACGGACTCGTATCCTCGGCCCGCCCCATCCCATTCTGTTGTACCTATCACTCTTGTCTCCTTTCACACTCATACCCCCCCTCGCCTGCATTACTGTCCCTCCCCCATCCTTTCCATCAACCACACCACAAGTGCACGGCTTATCTTTATCTTGTCATGTATTTCTTTTTCTCCGAAACGGCCCGGTCACAAACAACAACTCCCCGTTTGTTCTATACCACCACCGATTTTCCATGATGTGTATGTATCATTGAACGGACGCGCCAGCAAGTCCCGAAACTCGCACAATCTCAATGTACATGGTCCTAAACCATCAGATCGTTGCATTTTCATATCGGACGAGATGGTATGAATTTATGTGTCCGGAATGACGTGATCGCGGAAGAGAACTGCCGGATGGTCCTTAAGATCTTGCCTTGCTAGTCGCTACGTCCACCTCCACAATTGATGCAAATTGTAAAACACCTATGCACTGCCGTCATGAACAAGCTCGTGAAGTCTCGCGGGAAGTCTCATGCCCGACAAGGTGTCATCGAGATCGTACTTATCGCACTGATACGACGCGCTTGTGAAAATCGGACCGAAAGAAGGCAGAGATTTCCATGATGACAACTATGGATGATTCATGCACATGTCGTATAAGTACTGCTTACCGGACACATCCTCTATTTGAAACCATGTCTGTCTTGGACACTACGACACATGCGTCCAGTAGCTTGCAGGGCTTCTATGGGTGGACAGATACATTGAAGGGGGTATACTACGGACCGGGTTCCGTCTCCACCGCGCTCCCCAAGTTGCTTGAGACCCTAGGAGGGAAACGGGCGTTGGTTGTGACCGGGAAAAGCCTCAGAGAGAAGGTATGGCATGAATTTGGGCCTCTGACACTTCTCAATATATTCGACTCAGACGGACGTCATCAGCAAGATCGAAAACATTCTGAAGGAACGGAACGCCTATGGCGCTACGTTCTCCGATATTGGACAGCATGCACCGATCTCGGGCATTCGTGGCGGCATCAAGGCATTCAAGGAAGCTGATGCAGATATCATCGTCTCCGTCGGTGGTGGATCCCCTGTCGATGCGTCGAAGGCGATCATCTACATGCTCCAGGAAGAGCGCGGTGGAAACTACGCACGTCAGATAGCCATACCCACCACGCTGAGCGCGGCGGAGTATACTGTCGGAGCTGGCTTCACGAACGACGAAGGCGTAAAGACGGCTGTGAGCTCGCCGGAACTCGCACCCGCTGGGATTGTCTTGGATGCCGAGCTTACTTTAGCTACTCCAGAGCGCCTATGGTAGCCTTCTTCGTTATCATGATGCGTCATATCACCTGGCTCACGCGTTCACAGGCTCTCTACGGGACTTAGAGCTCTTGACCATGCCGTTGGTAAGCACCCGTCCCTCTATTGCGGTGTCATGACTGATGCGGATCGCAGAAAACTTATATCGTCCTCTGGTCCCCCCTCCGATCAAGTACCTTTGCTATGCTGCCCTCACCGACCTCTTCAAGTATCTTCCTCTGTCCAAGGCCGACCCAGGCTCAGTGGAGATCCGGCAGAAGCTCCAATTGGCTTCGTGGATGAGCTTGTGGCCGCTGAAGTTGGAGAAGTATAGGTCGGTGCCAGCATGCACCCTGTCGAACCATGACTGATGTCAAGTACTGTTAGTGCGTTGGGCTTGTCACATGCTCTTGGTCATAAGCTGGGCGCTGCGTACGGTATCCCACACGGCATCACCTCTGTGCGCGTGGCTTTTGACCTCATGAAGTCACTGGTCTGATGTTCGAAACAGTGCCTCACCCTCGCGCCGGTCGTTGCACTCAAGGCTGAGACCGCGTCGCAAGAGGACAAGGAGTGGTTAGCGAACACTCTGTTCTATCTGCGTGAACCCACCACCGGGTCCATTGACGGCGACATACGCAGGCTTTCAGTACTGATCAGAACGTAAATCCATCTCCGTTGCTGCCTGTTCGTGGAATCTTCATACTGATTATTGATGGTCATTGACAGGCTGGTGAATGATCTCGGCTTACAGTCGGACTTGGCGTACTACAAGGTACCAACAATTGATGTTCCCGGCATTGCCGAGAAAGCGATGGGAGGTAAAGACGATCCTTCTTATCCGAAGGTTGTCGATCTCTTGCGGTCTTTGTATCCGTAAAGACAAGGGAGGATATTTCCTTAGCAACTTGTTTCATCGGTCCAATTCCCGTAGCCTGCATGTTGAAGCTGATATCCGATGCAAGAGAATGTATTATGATGCTATTGCTACATGATGGGTTCCGATATTAGTGACTGGGTATGCGGTGAATGGGTGATGTCGTCAACAAGACCAGAGCGGGTGTTGCCAGCTCATGCAATCGTAATCTTCTTCGGCGCGGCCTCAGGCGCCGACTTGGGGAATGTCACCGTCAACACCCCGTTCTCCATCGACGCCTTGATCTCCCCGTCCTTGATGCCCTGCGGCAGCTGCAACGAACGCGAGAACTTTCCGAACCGCCGCTCCCGTACAGCGTACCCGTTCTCGTCATGCTCGCTTGAGACCTTGCTTTCGCCCGAGATCGTCAGCCGATTGTTGTGCACGTCGATGCTGACATCTTCCTTCTTCAGGCCGGGCAGCTCGAACGTCGCGGTGACGGTGTTGGAGTCTTTGTTTTCGTGCAAGTCCATCCTGAGAAGCCACTGTCAGCATCGTGGTCTAGAAACTTGCCGAAGCGAGCATTACATACCTTGGCCGGAGTGGACCTGATGCGGCGCCTGGCGAACGCTGGACTTGGCCACCGTTGTTACTCGTCCGCGCGTTGAACGCCTCCTCGAAGAGACGATCAAAGTCGGAGGGAGTGAAGACGGGCTCGTACCAGAAAGTGGAAAGCGACATGGTGATGAGGATAAGTGGTTAGTGAGGTAGAATCGAGTGCGCTGAGTAGATGATTGTTTGTTGTTTGTGTTTTCTGCTGAGCGGGACAGGCTACCACTGGCCCCTTATATGCGTCCAGAGCATCTCTTCCACGACGTTGAGCGAAATTTCTCGAGCCACACGGAAGTATCTTGGTGACGTCGGAAGAGGAGCAAAGCAATGTCTCGAACGGGATCGAAATCTCGAGACGCTTCGTTTACAGTGATCCACCGTTCCTCTGGACAGCACCACTCCCTTGGACACGGGCTAATTTCTCCACATCGCCTGACTCTTTCCTCTTGATTATTTATATATATATACATCCAATGGATCCTCACCATCTCTTGTAGCCCGATGGACAATATGTAGTGTTTTACTCGAATGAAAAATCGGAAACACCATGGTGGCTGTGCTATTCAATCTTTATGTGGGCTTTGAGGTGTTTGTGAGCTACTGTACCACAAATCAGTGTACATATTCAGACTCTACAGTGCTGAAAGCACTATCTGCAACTGAGCTCATGAGGGTACATGTATTAATGGGCCCAATATCGCTCCAGGTTTCTGCATGCTTCGGCGGAGCAGCAGCTAAGGCAGCCATGTGACTGTCGATTAACCTCCGAAAACGGTTTCCCGCGCTCACACCGGCAACTACGG